>NC_073349.2:17542500-17802500 GCF_027580225.2 Misgurnus anguillicaudatus | reverse complement strand
GACCGCAGCGGGCAGCATCGGCTTTACTCTACGTAAGTGTGATAACATCACAGAAGCAGACTGAGAGAGAAAAAAAGAGGAAGAGAGATGAGTTTCTAGTAGAATAAGCAGACTCCAATATAACAGGTACGTAAATCTCCAAGGCTTCCTATACAGATCTCCCAGTGTTTACTGTCTGATAAAGTTATCGACTACTCCGCGCGGCACTCACACACGCATACATAAGCGCACAGGGAAGATCTTGAGGCACAATAGGCCGGCTGCTGAGATTCAACTAAAGTAACTACTGAAAGTTTTCTGCAATCCAATCTACTGTAAAATCCCTGCTAGAGTTCAGGGGTACATCATCATTAAAAAAGTATTATGGTAATTATCATCATAGCTCAACAAGTATAAAATATTATAAGATTTTGTAAACATTAATGAGAAAACCATCAGGCGACAATGGCAAAACATCTTTTTTAGACATAAGCACATACATTTCTGGGAAACAGTAATAATTGCAGATTTTAATTAAGTGAGTTTATTACTTGTTTGGAACTCAACATGTAAACTATAATAAAAGAAATGCCAATTATTTACATTAAACTGACTTACTGCTCTATTTCAATTAACAGTCACTCAATGTTGTTCATTCATAACCTTTAGCATCCATATAAAGGTACCTGAAGCTGAAATTCATGCTCCTATACTGTCAGAACAAATGGTCAAAATATGTACCACAGCTTACAACTGGGGCTGTCTGTACCTTTACCAAAAGTACAGCTTTGCACCTAAAGAGTTCATATTAGTACCTCAGCAGTACATATTGGTACCAAAGGGAGCGTTTAAATGACTTAAAGATAATTTATTAACAGGGTTTGAAATTAGCTTTTTCACTCACCAGTCAATTTGGCTACTAAATTTTTTTCTACTAGCCAAAAAAAGAAACAGATTAACTACGTCACATCTTTATTTATAAACTTTTATTATATATTTTATTATTTATTATAAAATCCGAATTTGATATTATTCAAACTAAATTCTGTCATCCCACCATCTTCTTTCTCCTCTTTCATCCTTTACACCAAAATTGTCTTTTAAGTAAACAAATCAACAATGAACATCAGACAAAGCATCGAAACAAACTTTAGTTACCCCAGCTAAGCATCGCCACATTTTTATGTTTGAGTCTCGAGTCTAGCGCGCTGTTGTTTGTTGCGTATTGATGGGTGTCTTCAAATAAGCCAGAGATGCTGCGCAATAATGCTGTTGATGACTCACGATTTGTGCACCGAAAAGTCTAACATAGCTGTTGTAATGTGTATTTTCTCTTTGAAATAGCTTAAAATTATTAACTTTTTCATTTAAAGTAAACGTTTTATTTTATATTTATGGTTAAATAAAATTTTTTTAACTGGATACAATATGATTTTGTGTGCGCACGTGAAACTATCACGGAAACTATCGCGTGCGCACGTAAAACTATCGTGTGCGCACGTGAAACTATCGAGTAAGCATGCAATATTTTCACCTGTGCGCACGAAACTTAAATGTGAGTGGGCGATAGTTTCACAAAACTTAACTTGATGCACATGAAGGTTTCGCGTGAGCACATGAAAGTTTCACGTGACCACATGAAACTAAACTTTAGATCTTTTTACTCCAATGTCACCTTAGGGGCTCTGTACCCTTATGGTGAACAATGTTTACTTTGGTTGGGCTATGACTTTGGCTGTTGTAATTTACATTGAAAAATGTCACTGTGGTGTGATTTAATTACTTATCATTTTATAAATATCATGTAGCAGCCTGTCTGACTGATATTATCTGGATTAATCCATGTTGGGTACCAAGATTGTATAAAACTCAACAACTGTTATTTTTTATTTGAGGCAACCTAAAATTATTAATTTACTTTAACCTATACATATTAGTTTAATTATTTTGTTCTAACTTAAAATAATTAGTTTGTTCCAACCTTTAAAAAGTGGTTGCATGGATTTAAACTTTCATATTTAACGCAATTAAATTATTTACTTTAAGTTCATATTAAATATTTTGTGTGATTGATTACTTAAATTTTTTAAGTTGATCCAAAGTTTTTATTTTCATTTGTGTTAAAACTGTGCAGATTTTTCTTACATGAGCTTTACAAAGAAATTAACGACTGAACATATAAAAGTAAGCCGCCAAACTGGCTAGCGATTTCAGAACGTTACCCGCCATAGCTGATTTTTACCCGCATTTGGCGGATGTTAATTTTAAACCCTTAGATTATAAGTATCTCAAAGGTACATATTGGTACCAAATGTAAAAATATCTGTACCTAATGGTACATATAAGGACCTTTTAAAAGGGTACTCACCTACTTATTTTGGCCATGTACTGTACTCTATATCGTTCTGTCATACTTCTTTCATTACATTTTATTAAAAGATCGAATGACCATGAAAACTAAACAACACACACACACACCGCAACACAATTTAAAAACTGGTGTTATTTTGTTTTTCTATAGCTATAGAAAGTACAGTGAGCAAAGGTAGGTCACACCAAAAACCCCTTGATTTTCTCAATATCCACACATAATAGCCCAATCAATTCTTTTCTTCTTGCTCGCTGCCACCTGCATGAGACTGTGATCCGGGTTAAACCTCGATGAACTTATTTACCAGCATCAAGCCTTGGTTTAAACTCTCCCACACATCTCAACCAAGGTTAAAGGACAGGGATAAGAGCCAACAGAATGAAGAGCTATTCAAAATAAAAAGAAAGCTCCAGAAACTAGCAATTTGTTTTTGTTAAGGCATGTAACTGGTATCCACCTGTATGTAGGAGTGCCCATCGGCTTGTCAAAGGTCTCGGAAAGCTAAATTCATGATGGAAAGGCCAGGGAGAGCATTTCTGTAAAAATAAAAAGGCATTGGATTGGTCTGCACTTGCCAAACCTTCAATATTAAAAATGGAGACCGGAGACGAGGCCCTGTTCTGTCACAATTCCATCTCCAAGCACAAAAGAAAACAGCCGAGATATGAAATGATTACAACATCCTGAAATATACATGAATAAGTCACTAGCAACTGGCAGCGAAGCTACGCACGATTCTATTATTTAAGCTGTCCAGAGAGAAAGAGTGAGAGAGAATGAAAGAGAGACAAAAAGTGTGTGTGTGTGTCTCTCTATCACACTTCATATAAACACACATTCATGCTTTTACTCCCAGAATTCCCTCTGATGTGCCCGGTATTCCATCTGTATTATTGTGTGCTTACAATTGACTCAATTTCCTTAAAATCTATTTTTCCCAACTCAGCCATTTCCAACTTCCCATATTCCTTTCCTTCTCTCTCTCTCTCTCTCTCTCTCTCTCTCTCTCTCTCTCTCTCTCTCTCATCAGCCTCTAGGAGCCTTTTTCCATCAAGTTCAAAGATGAGAGTGAAGCAATATTGAAATGGTGGAAAAATGAAGGATTGAGAAAAGAGATTACATTAATGTAAATGTTTCCTGTCTGTCTTATGAAGTGAGATATTGCAGTTATGGTGAAGGGGGTGGGGGCAAGGCTCTCAATAATGGAGCGGGATGGGGGCTGTGGCATTTCTTCTGGACCAAACCCAAGCTATAGCCAGATGGCTTCATGCTACACCCACAGGAACACCAAAAGATCTCTAATATCTATCCACAAATCTGCTAAATTACAAAACACTATGTTAGATAGCTGTAGCCAATCCAAAACCCAAATGTTTTTTCACTTTTTTTAGTTTAAGTTTAATTCCTGGCACGTTTTAACTCGCTTTGCAGAACATGTATTCCAATTAATTTGTTTTAGTTTCATTGGAAATAACATTTGTTGTTGTGATGCTTTCTGAATTAGTCAAACAGGATGCTTAAAGGAAAACACCACTGTTTTTCAATATTTTACTATGTTTTTACCTCAACTTAGATGAATTAATACATACCTATCTTTTTTCAATGTGCACTTTTAATCTTTGTACGGCGCTTTTTGAATGTGTTAGCATTTAGCCTAGCCCCATTCATTCCTATGGCTTATTTTGTGCCACCATACTTAAATGTCTAACTACTCATGTAACAGTCTTTAAATAGGGAAAACATGGAAGTGTTTGGTGGCTTCTAAATTCATCCCTGTTTGGAGCCATAGGAATGAATGGGGCTAGGCTAAATGCTAAAAGTACGTTTACACCAACCGCGTTTGAGGCGTCAAAATCGCGTCTACCGCCCCTAGTTTGCCGCTTGAACAGTTTGAATGCATTTGCGCGTCTAGACACGTGGAAAAAGCAAGCATTTGACGCGCGTCAGAGGCAAAATCCACTTCTTGTGGGAGGGGCAAGTGCTATGCGGTTGTTGGTTGGCAAGACGGCTGATGTTGATTGGGCATTTATCGAGAGAATTACCGGTTTGTATTTGGTCACCTTACTATAGAGGGAAAATAAACGACGTGGGTCGATAAACGTCATGTGACTCAAAAGTGAAATGTCTGTTTACAACTTACCAGGTTGCCCGATGTCCTCACTGACACTCGCGAGGTCCTATTTATTCCTGTCTCTATAGAAATAAGAACTTGTGTCGTATAGCTCCGGGTGACTGCTTACGGACAATATCAAAGGTGCGTTCCATTCGACCGTAAGTGGACTGCGAAGTGGACTTCACAGGGTATTCCGCCACCTTAAGTGAGATTCCAATCCGAAGGGAGCGAACATGTTCAGTTCGAAGGGCACTGCGCACGGCATAGGGAATCAGGGAACATCAATACATCACTTCACAGGAAGTGGAGAGCGATGATTACCCAACTGTCATAGCGCGCATCACGTGATCACCAGTCAAAATGGTCAGACCGCTATGCAATTATATGACAATCGTTTAAAAACACATATATACACATAGTTAACCAAATAAAAGTTTACTTTCATATTTGCATGACAGTTACAGCAGGGCTTCAAGTCAAGTAATAGCAGCAATAGTCAATTAAATGTATAATAGACATTCGTTATTCATTACGTAGTACTCAATGTTTTTTTAATAGTATAGTGTACATATTTTAAAAGTGATAGTAAATAAAAATTAAATATGAATGTAGTCCTATATATATTTATGTTATATCAATCTGTGCGACCTCGTCGTTGACTTTCTTTGATGACGTTTGCAGGCCGTTCCAAACGAGCGGTTATTGTCCGTGAAGTCCACTTCAACTGATAGACCGTGCTCAGGGAGTAGGGAGCAGTGAACACTCCGTAGGGACCCTGTCAATGGAACGCACCTCAAGTGTTCCTTCATGTTGAATGAGTGACTCCGGGCGGGGCTGCCGCCACAGCAGCAAGCACTATGCTCTGGTGTCATGGTGGAGGTCAGCAGTTGTGGTTTGCTGGATGTGGGGTTCAGGGCCAACAGCAGAACCACAATGAGAAGAGTTCCCATCTATACCAGCTGCCCAGACAGACAAAGAATTACTAAGCCCACACCCAACCTTTCTCCATCTCACGCAACACCCTGATCGATAACCACGCTGCAGATCAATACCCCCACAAATCACTTCATTTTCTCTTTTTCTTTCTCCTGCACTCACACTTACATCTGCCAGAGGCAGAGAGAGAAAGAGAGAGACTCAGCTGCCTATGTAGTATGTGACCTGCCCTCTTAACCAAAGAACAAGTACGAAATAAGACCCATTAAAAGCCACCTAGTATTTCACAATGAAAGAGCTCGTTTAAGCTACCATCATTCGTTTCTATTTCTTTCGGTTCCTTTCTTCCTTAATAACTCTAAAAGGTGAGTGCTGCCTACGATAAGGCTTTTTTTCCTGAAATCAAAGCAAATAACAATGTGCATCAATCAAACTCAAGCTTTCTGTCTTCAGTAGAGTATTTATATAGCAAAATTCAATACATGGAACTCTCTCGGGTTACCAGAAGTGAACCGACGTAAAAAACGCAAAACGCACCCGTTCACCGATGGTCAAGAGATTTGTTCCCTAAAAGCCTCCATGAAATTATTCAAAATCAAAGCCCTCATTGGTTTTTATGCTCTCTAATTTGTATTTCCGCTATGTATGTTTATTATGTGGTTCAGCTTAGACCTTAGACGTATGTTGTACACAAACAGAGAGCAGGAAGAAGTATTAAGCAAAAAGACGGTCACGAACACCAGCCATGTCCCACTAAAACATTTTGGCATGTGCTGATTGAATTCCATTCCTCGCAAATTTGCTGAATTTGTCCTCTCTCAAACAGACCACATGATGAGGCACAAACACACAGTGAGTTATGGTTGCGAAATAGCTATGTGCCATTAATTTACAATTGTATCAATAAAGCTGTCTGTTCGTATGGCTGAGGAGTGCCTTTAAGCTAGCCGGAGTCACGGATATGGTTGATGGGAGACGGGTCTGATGACAACCGTCTCTGGGATATATACCAGCCCTGCTTCTCACAGGGTTCGAGGGGTTAATACAAACCTCCAACAATCACCATGACCTCCCTCTCTTCGTCCGTACGTTCATCTAGCTTTTATTAGAGCCTGCCGAGTGGGATTTGACAGAGATGGGGCTTTAGCTAATGATATCATTAAAAAAACAACAGAGACTGGGATGGGAAAGTGTGGGGGAGAACCAGATATCAGCACTAGATCCTAAACAGAACCATCAGATGAAGGCCAGTGCGTCATCAACAGTTCAGAGCTCAGCTTCAAACACCAACCAAGCTCGATCATCCCAGCAGGGCATATTAAAGCCAATTACCATGGTGAAGAAACACTGCCTGTCCACCATCCGCCCTTAGCATAGGCTTTTACTACTCCATCCCCTAAACCCATCTTTCAGTAGGTCTTGGCAGCATGCTTCAGCACTGTCCGCGGATCAGTGACAGCTGCGAATGGGGGTGCCTCAATTCCCTGACAGGTTTCCATCATGTAGAGAACAGATGGAGATCTACACCCCCATTACACCAGCTACACTATCAATCCTCTATTCTCTACTTGTGAGATCGAGTCAGAGAGAAAAACAGAGTCAGAGAGGAGAAGGCTAACACCTGTCTGACCAGCAGAAGATCTGACCTTGCCCAAAAAATATCCTCCTCTTCCTGAATTATGTTTGGAGGCATATGTGCAGTGCACCCACCGGAGATGAGGATATGGAATTATTTTTAATTGGCAGCCGAAATATGGCGAACACTACATAATTAACAAATTCTCTCATTTATTTTTTGTGTTGGTGACTGTGACAAAGATCTAATTCATTTGAATATTGTGCTTGTCTATTGGGGATGCAGCAATAACCATGCAGCATGGTTGAATACGTAACTCGGTTTTTAAACCTGGAGAACCCATGGGTCAAATTTGGCCAATGTTAATTGCTGAAAATAAAGGGTTCTTGGGTTCTCCAGGGTTAAAAAACAAGTTTACAGCTTGGTTCGGTTCTAGCCCCTTAGGACGCACTCACGTCATACCTAACCCAACCAAACCGTGCCCCAGTCTGTTTGGTGCACAATGACACACAGCCCTCTCACATGCCTATCGTATTGCTTATTGATCTGTTACATGTGCAGCTCAGACATTCATGTAACCATGCTGCACGCATCAGAAGGTTTTAATGAAGGCAGATGAAGGTAAGTAGTTGTATTGCTGTCTCTCCTTTTGAGTCGCGCTTTGGCGCAAATTGTGATCACACTGAGTGTTCCACACATGGGCCCAAGTAACCCGCGCTCGAGCCCACCTTTGCAAACAGGCCAGGGCGCAGTAACCAAACCATGCCCGGACAGAGCGATCACACTAGTCAAACGTACTATGCTTTGTGGGGCAAGCGTGCCTGGGCGCAGTTTGGTTTGGATAGTGTGAGTGCGCCTTTAAGGGCGATTCACATTTAGCGTATTTTGCACGCTCAAGTTCGTTATTTCAAATATAGGTGCGCAGTATGCTCGTTCATATTGAAAGTGACGCGGTCGCGACGTGCACGTTGTGCGACCCGCTTGTTTTTTCCAGGCGTGCCTGCACCGCATCTAGTTAAAAACATTTCAACTTAGAATGTCGCAAGCGCACCGCAGGTCATGTGACAAGAACCAACAGACGGTCGTGTTTTCGCAAATAAACACACATGAAAACACAAATTTGCCATTTTAAATAAATATACCTACAGTATACTTGAATTACACCTAACAGTACTGCAGTATAATAGCTTTTATTTAGAATGTAAAGTGTAACATAATTTTAGGCGTGTACACAGTAGACCATATATTCATATCTCGTTCCTCGCTCTAGATAACTCGGGATTTAATTTAGCATTTTCCTGCTTGGTATTTTTAGCAATTTAGTTGAAATGTTTGGATGACGCATTTGAGTAAAAATAGCACACGTTCGCGTCATTCGCATTGCCCATGCGAATTTGCATCTATTTGCATCTTAGTATTGACTTTGTATGTAATCTACTCACGCAAATAATTAACCCACATTGCAGATTTGAAAGACGCCCGAGCAGCCTTGCATCGGTGTCTTTCTTCTTGTGTGAAATCTGACACCAGCATCGCAAGCATAGTTGGCTGCCTAGCCCATAGTGACTTGATATTTACTCGCAGGGAGGTGTGTGGATTTGCAAAAACACAAACAGATGCGCAGGGAATAATAATAATATGGGTGTATTGGAAGTCGTACCGCACAGTTCAATATTATATTAAGAATTGTGGCCCCACTAATGTAAAATTGTTCAATGTACAGTGCAGATATGGTAGTGACTGAATTATTATTTTATATTATATTTCATATTATATTAGTTCATTAAACTTAATTAAAAGTGCAATAATTAAAAAGATTAAATCATTAAAAGTTCAACATCACCTGCATGATTTCCGACTCCTCTAAAACCCTGTAGCGTTCAATTTGTCTTTTTACCATTTACCGTCAGTTACTGTACCAGTAGCTTATAATAAATTATATTCAAGGTTAATTGAAATGCATTACTGAAGGACAACAGAAGGTCCCCCTTTAAAATTACAATAGGGAAGTGATGCCTACATCTGTGACTGGAAGAAACGTTTCCCAGCATTCCGACTGCACTGCCAAACACTCAGTGAAATTGAGTGGAATAAGAAGGAGACCAGCTGAGGTCTTGAGCATTGAGTAAACATCAAGAAACCCAATGTAGAGTCTTTCAAAATCAGGTCAGAGGGGAAGATTGACTGAGGTGTTTGGTTTTTAAAGGACAGGTGTAGATTGGAGGTCTCAAGGGTCTCAGTAGAATCAATGTTGGCTCTTCTAACAGGCACTGATGCTCCAAACCACCAGAGTGTAATGTCGGCCCCTGGGTCCCCATCACTCACCCTGAAATCACAGTCTGCTTGCTGAGCGGGTTTAACATCACCTAAATCTGTCCAGCGTTCACATGTTCAAAAGGGCCAACAGGACCATGACTCCCTGAGGATTTATGTTAGTCCTGAAATAGATTTTGCCTGTAGAAACATATCTTGCATTGGGGCAAAGGCAAGCCAAAGTTGTCATAAGCAATATTCTCGGACGAGATTAGTTTTCCAAACGGAAGGGACTAAAATTCACAGGCTATTCCAGAGGTGGGAGTGTCTGTTTCGTGCGTTTGGGATCTGCAGAACATCACGTACTCTGGATACGCGTGTTGATGAGTTGTAACTCATCTTTTGTCAAGATTACTAATAGTAAGTTGAAATCATTGAGTTGATTAAACAAAAAATTAAGATGGCAAAGATTTACAGCTTGGCTGCTTATAATGAACCCCAAATCATGATTAATAACAATTTATTATCTTTATTAATTAAAATTATTGTTCCAGAGTAGACAAAAATAAGGTTGGCCATAGGCCAGTCTTAACTGTGTACAAGATTTGGCTCTGCTGAAAAAAAAACATTCATGTCTGAATGAATGGGACGCATACACTCACCTAAAGCATTATTAGGAACACATCATTAATGCAATTATCTAATCAACCAATCACATGGCAGTTGCTTCAATGCATTTAGGGGTGTGGTCCTGGTCAAGACAATCTCCCGAACTCCAAACTGAATGTCAGAATGGGAAAGAAAGGTGATTTAGGCAATTTTGAGCATGGCCTGGTTGTTGGTGCCAGACGGGCCGTTCTGAGTATTTCACAATCTGCTCAGTTACTGGGATTTCCACGCACAACCATTTCTAGGGTTTACAAAGAATGGTGTGAAAAGGGTTGTTGATGCTAGAGGTCAGAAGAGAATGGGCCGACCGATTCAAGCTGATAAAAGAGCAACTTTGACTGAAATAACCACTTGTTACAACCGAGGTATGCAGCAAAGCATTTGTGAAGCCACAACATGCACAACCTTGAGGCGGATGGGCAACAACAGCAGAAGACCCCACCGGGTACCACTCATCTCCACTACAAATAGGAAAAGAGGCTACAATATGCACGAGCTCACCAAAATTGCACAGTTGAAGACTAGAAAAATGTTGCCTGATCTGATGAGTCTCGATTTCGGTTGAGACATTCAGATGGTAGAGTCAGAATTTTGCGTGAACAGAATGAGAACATGGATCCATCATGCCTTGTTTACACTGTGCAGGCTGGTGGTGGTGATATAATGGTGTGGGAGATGTTTTCTTGGCACATTTTAGGCCCCTTAGTGCCAAATGGGCATTGTTTAAATGCCACGGCCCACCTGAGCATTGTTTCTGACCATGTCCATCCCTTTATGACCACTATGTAACCATCCTCTGGTAGCTACTTCTAGCAGAATAATACACCATATCACAAAGCTCTAATCATTTCAAATTGGTTTCTTGAACATGACAAAGAGTTCACTGTACTAAAATGGCCCCCACAGTCACCAGATCTCAACCCAATAGAGCATCTTTGGGATGTGGTGGAACGGGAGCTTTGTGCCCTGGATGTGCATCCCACAAATCTCCATCAACTGCAAGATGCTATCCTATCAATATGGGCCAACATTTCTAAAGAATGCTTTCAGCACCTTGTTGAATCAATGCCACGTAGAATTATGGCAGTTCTGAAGGCGAAAGGGGGTCAAACACAGTATTAGTATGGTGTTCCAAATAATCCTTTAGGTGAGTGTATATACAATATACAAAGTACAATATACACGCGTTAATAAGACCTTACGGCAGATCATGCTGGCCAAAACACGAAAAGAATCGATATTCAAAAGATATTGCTGGCAAACAGAGACATTCGCATTCAGAAAGATTACATTTCTCAGAGGACCTTTGAGTCCGGCAAAAAAGAGGACCTCTAAGAAGCACGATTTTCTCAGATGTCCCCTTGTAAAACTAATCCTGTCCGAATAGGGCTATAGTCTTTATTGTCCGTTGTTAAACAGTGCAGATGAGTGCAACCTGGTTTTGCAAGCCAGCAAGTTACAGTTTCAATAAAGTATCTCAGGCATTAGTGTAATGAATACCGCAACAGGTAACAAATCAGGTCAAAGCTGCTTAAAGGTCCTTTTGAAAGCTTTTGTAAGCAAGTCTTTTGTGTTTGACCTCAGCCAATAGAGACCTGAATAAATGTACCCACTGTATGGCCTCAAAACCAGATGTCAGAATAACACTTCTGTGGTAAAGTTACTAAACGAGACACACAGTTAAATGTTGGTTGTATTTCTGTGGGTTAAAAGCTGCATAGTGCATTTCTGCTTTTCTGTCCCACATAACAATAAGAGCATGTGGATTTGGATTAACTCAAACACACCTGAAGTGTTTGGTCGCCTGTCTCTATCAATTAATAGGAGGCGTTCATATACCTTGTTCTTCTTGTAACAATTATAAACAAATAAGTAATGTCCATTGCAGTACCTGATGAAAAATTGGTGACGTGAACCCCACGCTTCACTCCCACTGGTAGTCGCTCCTGAAAGTCGATCATCATTTGCATAAAGTTGGAGGTTTTTCAACTTTGTTGCGTTGCTGGACACGCCCCATTTGGTCCCCAACCATCACTTTTGCATTTAAATGAATGGTATCGTGTATATTTGTCGCTGTGTATAACTTGTAATATGCACGGAGCATAAGGCTTGACTTTGGACACAATTGGAAAGTAATTACGCACAAAGAGCCAACTTTCAACTCTCTCTCCATTTTTCCACTTTTCTTCAGGCCTGTATACAAATGCTTTCCTCTCCCCTGATTTGCAGCATGTGAAGTGAAGGGTGACAGATAGGATTGTGCTCTGAGTCACAAAAATCCTTGCGGATCACTCCTCCTCATGCCCCCACCTCTCCCCAAAGGCACGATGGAGTAATTATGAAAAATTAAATATATTCCTGGTTGATTAAGGCGCCATTTCAAGGGAAGTTACCAGTAGGGATAATGCCGGCAGAATTAGGTACAAAAATATCTGTCTTACGCATAAAACAGACTCAAGGAGCAAATGGAGTTAATGGCTCTTCATGCAGCAAATGTCACATATTTAAGAATATAAGGTGATCTGCATTAAGTGCACTTGAACTGAATGTATTACCAGTTTTTCATTGATTAATGAGATCTGCAGTCAGGTAATGTGAATGGCCATTCAGCAATTGCTTCTGATAGATGCTAATGCTGAAATAGATGAAAATGGGCTGAATGTAGAGACCTCTCAAATTTGAGCAGTTTGAATGATGAATGGCTCAGCGTAGCTGAAACGGAAATCACTGGTTATCTAATAAATTTCAACAATTAACTACAGCATCGTTCGCAACATCTTGAAAGAGTATTACTGTAAATCATTGTACGGAAGTAGGGCAAATACAAATGGAGGATAGCTCTAAATGTCAGGCATGTGTTAAGCTACAGTAGTTAAAAACTGACTAGTCATGCTGACTAATTAGTCTGAAAAAATTCTTGTATAATTAGGTTCATTTGTAACACTTTACAATAAGGTTGTATTTGTTAATATTACTGAATGCATTAGCTAACACTTAATAGGGGTGTGCAGGGGAAAAACGAACGCGGGTTTTAGTTGTAACACGGACTGTTTACATTGTTGAGCGAAAAAAAAATTCCGTATTGATTTCACACTGATGTTTTTCCAGAGAGTTATTGATGAACGAGTGTTTTCGTGGCATGTAAGTAAATTTTTTCATCATATGTTTTTTTCGGTTTCTAAGTTGGGTGTGTAAAGATACCAAATCCAATGCTATGTCATATTAATCAGTGTCTTGTTGACTAAAACATAGCATCATTTTGAAATATGTCTGCAGCTCTTAGCAACTTTTTTGGTGGGCATGAATATATTTTGACCCAGCGGGGTTAGTTGTAACGCTGTGTTACAACTAACCCCTCAGCACTAACGATATGAAAACCGCTAATGTTAGCGTAATTCTTGCCGTTGTTTTAAATAGGCCACACACGAATGATTGCTGGCTGCCAACAAAATAAATGTGCCTGTCTTATCAAAAATCTTGCTTCAAATTTATTTTTGTTCACATCTTTAATATTGATTGAATAAAGTCACGTCAAAGATTAAAATCATAATGAAATGAATGTCTAAAATCAGACTTTGATGCTCATTATCTCAGAATTTGATTTTGAAACTGTAGTATGGTTATTGCAGACTAATAGAAACAAACTTCAAATGTTAATTTGTAGCAGAGATGTGTGTGTTGCATGTGTAAAAATATAATTAATCAAATTCAAATATTTTTTGAACGATTAAGCCAAAACCAAAAAGCGTTAGGTTGTGCCTCGCTCCCCCCTACTTATTAAAAACACTGTAATATATCCATAGATATTTTGGAAACATGCTCTAAGAAACAATGCTATGTTTTGCAATTCTCTTTTTATAAAGCGCTTTCTGGCCGACGTCGGTTTTTGTTTTAGTCTTTGTGATTCTGCCCACTGCCAGCGTACCCAAAAGTGTATTTTGACAGCTCGGTTGCCACGGTTGCTTAAATGAAACCGTAATGGCCCATAAATGCGACCTTCGGTGGATGCTATCTCCAAAATGAGCCGCAGATTGAGTACTAAAACTAATTTCCACAAAATGCAATTTTTTGTGTTGCTGGTTGATTTTGGGTTCACAAGAAAAATGCAATGCTGCTGGTGATAAGCTCTAAAAAACACAAAGACACACATACTCGTTTCCATGTTTTTTGGGGACTTTCCATACTGTAGATGTAATGAGTTTTTTTTAATGTACAAACTGTATTTTCTATCCCCTTCCCTTAACCCAACCCCTAAAACTAACCCTCACAAAAAACAGCATTTTTACATTTTCAAATAAACATAATTTAGTTTGATTCACTATATAAGCTGGTTACCAAAAATTGTCCCCACAAGGTCAAAATCTATTGGCATATAATCTATCTGGTCCCCACACTTTAGGGTTTAACAGGTACAAGCGCGCACACACATAACTGTAGATAAAATAGTTGAAGTCATTAATTGGTCAATCACATAAGCCGTCCCTAGATGCGTTTGTAATTTGCTCAGCTTTGTTTCTGGTCAACGTAATCCACAAAGCCTAAATCCAGAACACTAGAAAGATGCGTTTGATGTGATTTTCTTCTTACTACCTCCTCCCCAGTATCTCGCAGTGAGACACAAACAAACTGCCTCTCTTCCTCCATAGTGAGGTCATTTTCTCCATACGTCTCTCTCTAAAGCAGATCATATTTCTCCCTCAGCTCTCTCTCCCCCGCACTGCTGCCGGTGGAGCATGTTGACATATATTAAAGCTGTACGAGGTGACTTGTGGCTGAATCGGGTTGGAATGGCGAGACAAGGTGAAAGAAGACTCACCTGTATGAGGCCCCAGTATTACGCACAGGGGCCAGGGGCGAGGCGAGGAGTTGCGCAGGGGCCAAACCCAGACATATGAAAGGTCAGCATGAATGTTGCATGAATGGTTTGGTGCTAAGGTTGCCATGCCGACCGATCTGGGACTTTTTACTGGCTCCAACTGGGTCTCATCTGCGAGCTCTGACACGATGGATTGGTGATGGGGCACCCAGATAGGACATGCATATTCATCTATCTCAAATTCGGCATGCTGTTTCGCGTTTAGCATAAAACGCCGCTCAAAACTAAAACAATTAGACATACTTTTGCCAACAGCAGGTGGGAGAGAGTAAATTAGCAAGCAAGCACAAGAAGCATAGGAGCACCAGTGTGTGAAGTGAAATGACTTTGGAAATATAATGAAATCATGTCTGTTAGGTACCGCTCATGCTGAGTATGCAGGCACGCGTGTGCGTGCGCATGCAAATCTGCATTGTATTTGATTCGTAGACATTGTCTCTGGCTGTTCATCTGTTTGAACATAATTGCATTTTCTGGCATTGGCTAAAAGCGCTACTCATTCTGTTTTTAAAGGCTAAGCGCGTTTTCCACTGGCATTAATCTATACCCACAAATCTCTTCCAGAGACCAGCTTAGACTACTGCCTCTTAATACAATGTGTCTCTTTTGTCAATACATCGATTTTAAAAGTCAATCTGGGTATTTATTACATTTGACCAATCTAAAGCCAAAATCAATGGGGTAAATGCTTAATGCAAGAAACAGTGGCAATGACAAAGAGTGCTGGCAAAGGAATACAGAGGTCTCACAACCGAACGAAACGTAGCATAACGTCTCACAGCGGAAGCTTGAGGAAAATGACATCCATTTGTGCTGCGGCCGATGTCAGAATGCTAACAACATGCTAATGTAGCTGACAGTCCTGTGCATGCTGGTATGCTTGGAAAAGACTGCACAGTATTATCTGTTGTGTTTGAGAGGGGCACACTGAAGACCACCTAATTACTCCTAAGGTAAACGACTTTGGTAGTGTGTGACCTTACTAATGGAAAAATATGTGAATAAATCTTGAATCTTGATTTAAATGACACAAATGCAAGAACTTAAATGATAAACATTGTTAAATAATATATGATAAAATACACACCGTTCAAATGTTTAGTAAACATATCAAAACTTGGAAATAACACAGTTGGGTTGGTTACCGGTTTTAAGGTATACTGAGGTTTTAAAGAGTCAAGGTTACAAAACCACAAACATTTCTGCTATATCCTTTCCAAGGTATGAGCTTTGTTTACACAAAAATAAATCATTATGTCATGTAATTGATTTGATGTTTACATTTAAAGAGCACCTATTGTATGTATTTTGTGTATTTGGTATAATACAATGTGTTTGCGTGGTTTATGGTTAAAAAACACATTATTTTCACATACTGTACATTTTTGTAGCTCCAGATTTCACTTTCTTCCTGAAACGCATGCATTTGAAAAGCTCTGTGTCTCTGATTGGCCAGCTAATCTGTACGTTGTGATTGGCCTGAATACCTCTGACTTCAGGAGGGAATTTAAGGCTCCTTACCATGTTTGAAAGATTCGGTCACAATGGAATGCTAACAGGAGTTAACTTACAGGCTGTGAGTCCGAAGCGGGAGGAATTATGATAATGTCGGTCTTGTCTTAATCACCAATCCCAGGAAGTAAACTGTTGCCTACAATCTGTGTGTTTGTTGTAGTCCAAGAAAAAAGATTTACATTGGAGACGATAACTCGCGCCATCGTTTACTTTGGGGTTTGTACCTTTTGCATATCATCAACATGTACTAATACACACTTACACACCAAAGGAAATGTAAAAACGTGAATCGGACCATAGGTGCTTTTTAATATATATATTACAATTGTTTTTTAAAGAATATTATAATTTAACGGCTTTATTTTTACCCGACATACATGTTGTATGTTGCTTAAAAATAAAATGCTTCCAGTTTAAAAGTTGTTGCAGACGTTTGAAAATAACACATATTCTCTTGTCATTTTATCAAGTGACTTTTTGAGGTCTTATCTCTATTTAAAGGGGACAGAGAATGAAAAACCATTTTTACCTTGTCTTTGTTGAATAATGGTAGTCTACCCACATTCACAAACATACAAAAAGTGCTAAACATGCTAAACATCTCAGTCTCATAGAAATTCCTCTTTTAGAAATGTCAGCCAGAAAACGGCCCAATCTGAAAAACTGATGCTTATGACATCACAGGCATCTAACTGCCCCTCCACTTTAAAAAAATTGGCTACATTTTTTGAGTGGCAGCAAAGTCAGCCAATCAGTAATGAGATTGAAAGTTAAGCCAGTAGGGGGAGACAAATAGGTGCAAAACCACTTGTTTAAAATCCCCCACCCTAATAGAGCTATCTGAGAGAGGGTTTTAGGAAGCTTCTAAGGCATTACAGAACCAAACAAAAAAAAATGTGTCTACATGTCACATCACAGAACAAGGATAAATACTCTGTTCAATCATTCTATGTCACCTTTAAACATTATTGTAGTTTTCTAATGAACGAAATGAATAAGATAGCACAATTTGACTTGTGTCTACAAACGTTTGAACAGCAGGGTAAATACTAATGTAGCTCAATAAATGAGCTCAGATGCAAAGGAAATGAGATAATGATATTGACAGAATGCTCTCTGCACGTATTATACATTCATAAATACTTTCACTTCAAATATGCTTAATTCCAGCATCATGCCATTCAGAAATACTGGTTTGTTGGCAGAAAACATTAAACAGTATAATGATTTTTCAAAGGTACAAGAGTTTTTTCTCAGCTAAAGCGGATTATTAAGAATATATTAGGATATTGATCTAATTTTTGAGCCATTAACCTTTATTCAAAAAGGACATTGAAGAGCGACTGGAGACTTCTTTAGAAGTGGAGATTTTTAGCACTTAAAGGGGTTTGCAGAAAAAGAAAGTCAAATTTGTAAAATACCAATGAAATAACTAAAGTAATATTTGTGATAAGGTTTTCACTGTAAAAAAATTCAGTAGAAATAACAATGTTATTGCAGCTGGGTTGCCGGTAATTTACCGTAGATTTAAATTTATGTTATTTACTGGCAAGAGTTTGTTCAAAGTTAAATAAATTTTAAATATTAACAAGTCTTTATTTTTACAGAATAAAACTATAAAATAACAGCCTCATGCAGAGCATTCTGGGAACCAGAAATCATCATCAACCTTTTTCTGTTTTTTGCTTCAGATTTTCTTTCCCAGAATGTTTTGCTTGATGCAGTTTTTTTGGTTTTACTCTGTCAGACAAAAACTTGTAAATGTTTAATGTTCATTTAACTTTGAACAAAATATTGCCAGTAAATAACATAAATTTAAATCTACGGTAAATTACCGGCAACCCAGCTGCAATTTCTACGGATTTTTTTACAGTGTACAGGTAAGGAATAGTTGACGACGGGCCATTGAATTATAAGAAAATAATGCACACCAAGGTGGTAATGCGGCACGACGCAAAGCGGAGTGCTGTTACACCGCAGGTGTGCATTATTTTCAAATAATTCAAGGGACCGGAGTCAATTATTCCGCTTATCCCACGGTTACCACAGAAATTGCTCTGGTGCCTATTTTTAAGACATTTAAAAAGGTTAAGTGTGCGGTTTACAGAAAAATAATCAACACCCATAGAACATTTCTCTGCCAATCAGAATAAAACATTCAACAGGCCTGTGGTATAATAACTAATAACCTTTTCATTGTCATTAAAGTGAACCAAAACATAAGAAATGCTCAATTACAAGAAAACATTTCAAACATTTTAAACATCTTAAATAGCTTTTCTGTCAAATTTGTCAGGAACATATGTCCATGTCTATATTTTCAGAACAACAAAATCTCCATCAAACCGGCAAACTCACCAACACAATGTCAGGATGTTGCTATACACCTGCCACGCTGTTGCTAGGGTGCTACTGTAAGTGGTTGCTTACGAAACGGAAAAGAACCCACCCGCAAGTTGTCCGTATGACATTCTGTTCAAAATGAAATTCCTAAACATACAGCGATGATCTACTGGTAGGCACATGCTCTCAAACAAATGAACGGCATTAACTGTACAACACATGATCTGATTCATCTGTCTCTAATTAGAGATGGGTGAACAGATGGTGTGCTTTCAAGAAACACACATAAAAGAGCTCTTAACTGAGCAACATTGAATTCAGGTGTGTAAGTGCGCACGCACAAGAATAAATCCATAGCAGGAGACTTGTAAGGTCCCAAAATAAGACCCAGAAAAACCTGCTGTCTGACAAAATGGCTTCAGAACTCAAACTCTCGTGTTTCGATACCATTAGTGAAATGATTTCTCGTGTAGTGTTGCTTGAAGTACAAATTTGTAATGACTCTAAAAGGTGAACAGTCTCTCTCTCTCAGTTTTCTCTCTCACGTTTTCCCTCCCTCTCTCTCCTTGAGGACATTACATCATCATTTAATTATTAATCCTAACACACACACACACACATACAACCAGCCTTAAATCCTCTTCAGTTGATGCGTCACTAATGAAAATATTTAACAAATGCACCACATCCTCGTCTAATAAACAAATACAAATCAACCCTACTGATATATACCCAAAATCTGGTATTCCTAATAAATGGATTGTATCAAGTGAAGTGAACATCTACAGATATTCCCTGCTGAGTGTGTAGGGAGCAGTGAAAACTGCGTAGGGGCTTTGTGAATCGGATCGCGCTCAGAACAGACCCAAAGAGGGCTGAAAGAGAAAATGAGATCATCTTTTATCTTTTCTTCGTGACGACTCAATAGCAGCGAGCGAAATGGAGATGCACAGTTGACGGTTATACCCCGGCGACTGATACTATGCTGGCAGGCATCGCGGCTCTTATTAAAAAGGTGGCACTTCCTGTTTTGCCGGTAGTCACCTGGGGTAGGGGAGCATATGGCGACTCTAACACATAATCTCCTTTTCTGGGAAGCTTCCACATCCAACACAAGCAAGCCTTCGCTCGCCCCTCCTCTTCCAACTGTGCACACATCACCCCTATTTTAATGATGTCATCGAAAACAGAGCTTCTCTGTGCACGATCGTGCATGTCTCGTATGCACGAGTGAAGCTGTGCTGGCGGCCGTACACTCTGCTGAGAGGCGTCCTGGAGCGAAGAACACTTGACTTCAATTTCAGCATTGAGCGAAACAGGCTAAACTCAAGGTGGCACGGGTGATCCGATATAGCAGCGGGTTGTTAGGCACCGCGTCAAAGACTGTAATTTCTTTGCTAACGGAGGCCTCAATCATGAGCATCTGACAGCGTGCCACATGCATTCAGCAGGCTAATCTGGTACCGAAATAAGGCTGTAAACTAGACTTAGTGTTACATAGTAGCAGACCATGCTGGCTGACAGAAGACACAGTACTTCATCACCTAAAGCTTTATCTCCTATCTCCTACAAAGCTGAAGACTCCTGTATGACCAATATCGCTACAGGCCAGCACTAAACCAGCCGTATCTGCTTCCACGCACTGCTTGCTTTACGGTTTTCGACCGTTTCCGGCCCTGAAGATGGCTGTTTTCTGTTCCGTGATGGATAACGTGGGAACGTGCTGTTTCCAGGTGCTGACGTCTGACTGGAAAATGGATCTCCACTGACCCTTCAAATTCATTTCTGAGTATGTTTCATAATCTTACCGGAAAGTCTGAAGGACTACGCAGACGAGCTGTACCTTGTAACTGCAAAAGCAGTAATGGATCACAAGAGCTTAAGTTCACAGTCAGACTTTTCTGTTCGAACAGAGAAAATAGACAAAACAAACTTCACAAACAAGAGCCATTACGCATAACTCATTATCGTTATTTGAGCTCTCAGATCTGCACAATTACAGCAGAAAATGGTGCGTAGATTGTCGTGCGAGCTTCCAAAGAAAGATCAGCAATGCTTTTAGTTTCTATTCACACAAGAACAGATGCCCAAATAGTACTTTAAAGAATAACAATACGTACCTCTTTAGAGAAACTCACTGAAATTCATTCTGAAATATTCAACACCTGTGTGAAATCTATTGCTCAATGTTGTGGAAAAAACCCCTACAATTAGAAAGCGCTGCAATGTTCTGCATAAACTATGCAAATAAAACAGTAAAATGTCAACTGATGGGCAATGCGATGTAAAACAGTCAAACAAACTTTAAACTTGCAAATGAAAATTCTGTCCTCATTTCCTAACATGCTCTTGACACTGCCAAGTTTAAAAATCACTTAAAGCACCATAAAAGTAAGAAACAGATTGAAATTTTAGTTCATAATTTTACCGAAACTCACTAAGAATGTAAGACGTCAAACACCACTGGTTCCAACAAGTGTCATAAAGCCTAGAGTTTAGTCTGTTTAGTCTGTGTTAGCATGCACAGTCGAACCACAGCCTTGCAAAGTATAGTTTATTTGACTCGTAAGTGTACACAGACATTCGACGCATGTGCGTTGCATGTCCTGGCCTACATACCATACTACATTTTCCTGTAGGCACATGGTTTTAAAAACCCAGTGGTGCGCATACCATATGCACGCACTCTGCTGATGACGAAAACACGTACATGTTAAAAATGGACTATACTTTGCCCTTAAGAAACACCCGGGGGTCGAAAAATACACGGTTTTAATGACTTTTTTCTTATCGGAACCAACTTAAAATACTCCATTATACACTTACAAGTAACTGTGGGTTCACACTAGACGCGAGTTCAACGATTTGCGCGAGTAGATTACGTACAAAGTCAATGTAAAGACGCGATCAGACGCGTCCTTGCATGGGGCGATACGAATGATGCGATATGGGCAGCGCGTTTGCCGCGAAAACACACGCTATTTGCCTCAAACGCGTCTTCGCCCCAGTTGAAAATATTCAATTTGAGTGAAAAATTCGCATGACATGAAGTTAAGTCCTGCAAGTAATCTAGAGCAAGTAACGCGATCCCCCACGTTTGGTGTGTATGTATCATCATTTGAAACTGTGAAGTGTCTACTTTTATTTGTGTACATTCATAGTAAAAACAAAACAGACCTAAAACTTTCAGACGTCTCTGTAAACATACATTACGGAAATCAATTGATACTCCGTGAATATTTGTATAGTGGTTTAATCGGGCGCACGCGCGTTGTTGCTGTTTCGCACCGGAACCGATGTGAACTTCTGGTCGTATTGTCTGACTAGTGGCTAAACTGATCTCTGAAACAAATACCTTGTCGAAAATAAAATGTTTTGGCTGCTAAAGACAAGGGGAGATGACGAATACATTAATTGTACCCTGTAACGTTAGCTTAGTGTAATAGCTGATACACATTAGATATGATATATGTAGGGAATAATTGACAAAGAAAATAATGCACACCCAAGGTGGTAATGATGCGAAGCGTGGGTGTGCATTATTTTCTTATAATTCAAAGGACCGGAGTCAATTATTTCGCTTATACCACGGTTACCACAAACATTGCTCTAGGGCCTATTTTTAAGACATTTGACAGGTAAAGTGTGCAGTTTACAGAAAAATAATCAACACCCATGGAACATTTCTCAAACAATCAGAATAAAGCATTCAAAAGCCCTGTGGTACAAGAACAAAGTTAATTTTCTTGTCATTTATTTCCCTTGTTGTCAAAAATAAACTACTGTAACAGGAGTCTGTTGTTATTGATTCTGTGTGGAAGTCTATAGAAAGTTGCATTCCCTCAACAAAAGCCATTTGTTTATGTTGTTGCAGCTGAAACCGTCTAAAGAAAGCCTACAATGTCTACTTTTAAACTAACTAATTATTTTCAAAAACAAACAGGTCTGTTGACCGCATTACAGTTCCATATCACTACGCCAAGTTTAACTGAAATAACAAATGTATTTAATTTCAACAAATAAAGCAAAAATATATGTGTGGTAGCGAAAGAAATCAATTGAAAAGAATGAATAAAATTATAAAAAGAATAAATACGGTAAATAAACACAGTTTGCCTGCTTGTTGGGTTTGTTTTGTTCCTGATCGTTTAAAACTAGATCAAATTAATACATAAATACTGAATTATATATACGGTTATCACATATACATATATATATATATATATATATGTATATGTATATATATGTATATGTGATAACCGTAGTACAGTATAAGCATAAAGACTGACTCTGGTCTGTTGAATTATTTGAAAATAACGCACACCCCCGAGGTGGTAATGCGGCCATGACGTGAAGCAGGTGTGCATTATTTTCGAATAATTCATGGCCCATTCCCAGTCACTTTTCAATGGATGGCAAGGAGCGAGGTGAACATTCTGCCATCTGCTAACACAGAAGAAAGGAAAAAATGTCAAGAGGGTGAATAATGAACTATTCCTTAAAATAGAAAAAGAAAAATACTGCAATACTACTAAATTTAGCATTGATTTGATGCTTGAAGAGACTAGATCTATTTGACAGTTAGAGATGCAATCAGCCCCCCAAAAAACCCTTTTTGTAATGCAAGCCACCAGAAAGTTTCTGACCACAGCAAGCCTGACAACTCACATTCTGACAACCAAACTAGAGAGCTGACAGCTCAGAAACAGCAAGTGGCTGCATAAACTCCAGATGCTCTCACCTAACCTGAGCCCAACCCAAAGCAGAACCCAAACCACTCCTCTACCTTATATCTTCGCATAACAGGAAAGCATGTTAGAAAAACATATCTCATGTTTTGCAATGAGAATGATGAGAAAGAGAAGACGGAGACAGACAGGCAAAGAACATTGCAGAGAAGTAGACACTTCGTGATGGTAAAAGCCAAGCAGTGCATGAAGAGAAATGTAAATGACATCTGCTTACGTTCTCGAGTTGGGAGCATCTGAAACGGACCCCCTACAGTCATCTCCCCATGACGCAATGTGTGACTGAAATATTGATACAGATCTAATGACGAGGTTTCCGTCAGCAGGGGATCGCCTATCTTCCATACAGGCATCCAAAATTGACTTGCCTAACCAGCCTGGCTTGAAAACGCATGAACATTTCTTCTTTTGGCATAAATGGTACGTTTGTACCGGGTCGGGCCGTGAGCCATGCCTGCGGACTAGCCGGCACACGAGTGGCCCTGGGTCAATAGGCAGTACAATATTTTGGCTTGACTCACACCTTGGAGAGTCTCTCTAATGGGATCATTAATTTTGGGAGCTGTAAATTTTCTCTGAGCTATGGTGCAGAATTCAGGCTGAAATCAGAGCCCATTATGACGGACATGGCCTCAGAAAGAACCACCCATCCGTTAAACTGCTCAGGCCTGGGACAAGTCCCGAACGTGCTGGAACACATACAGGACCACAGCTGGAAGAGATCACAGTGAGGCACAGCGACACGCTTAATAGGTTACATATGAGAAAATCTAGGGGTGCGTAACCTAAGGTTAGTTATGTTACAAGACCTGTTTTGAGAACGACTTAAACATTCCCATTGTGGCCCTGGAAGCATGCCTGACTGATGGTCTGTCTTCACGAGTGAGCTACAGTGCCTGGTAGAATAACAGGCTAAAGGGCATGGCCGTATATCTGGAGCATTTCTCTTGTTGATGCACATACAAATATATATACTTTGATTATGCATTCATAAAGTGTCTCCCTGAGCAACAAAGGGGTCTCGCTTGTAACACATGGTTGTCTATGCACTAGACGACTCTTTCACCCTATCTATCTTTTCCCAGGCTTTTTCTCACACAGAGAGGACACGTTAATTTGGTGAGGTGCGTTTGAATTTCTTCTCAAATCTTCAACTTTCCAGCTGCCTGGTTCTTCCTCCCGTGACACAATCACTTTCATTATGCAAATGATATCGATGCAGCTTCTCCGGAGCCGCATGGAGGAGTCGCAAACGGCTGCATACAAAACAGTCTTCATTTGTCCTCTCTCAATGAGGGAGATGTATCATTAAAGGCAAACAAGAGGGTAAAAACACATTTTCCCGCAAAAGTTCTGTTTTGCTCACTAAGTTTTTTCTTTGTCATTCGTTTAAAACGTGCGCTTAGTGCATTTTGTTTTGGTTAAGATTTGGATACCTTTTCTTCATCTAAACTGACTCTGATACGTTGGCATAATGCACAAGTTTTCTCCGTATATCCTTTTTATTCCATTTTGTCAGTACTTTTCGTACATGATACATGTCAATAAAATAGTCATTTTAAACCCAATCCCTACAAATTGTATGTGCAGTGGTTTGAACTAAGATTGGATTTACACTGCAAACCTTGATGCCCAATTCCGATTTGTTGCCTGTATCCAATTTTTTGAGCGGCTCGTATCCGATATTTGCATTTACACTTAACGGTTGGCAAAACAATTCAATGTAGACATACCGACCTGGAACAGCTTAAACCCCAGAGAAGTAAAATGTCGGGATATGCAATTGATACATATGCTTTTTAGGATTTTTTATGTTTGCAATAAGCACATCTATAAACTTGTGTGCTCCAAAATAATGTCAGAATTCGCATTTCGAAGATATAAGCACTCAAAACAAAGTTTCTCACTGTATGATTTTTATGATTATTAGGGGGGGTCACGATTTCAATTTTAAATCGAAATCGATCGAAATTAAGTCACAACCTTCGAATTAAAAAATGGAATCGTCGATGCTGCCACGCCCACATGTCACGTCCGGTCAGCTTGCCAAGCGGGAAAATAACACATGTTGAGTGCTGCGAGCCAGTTAAAACATAGCACTGCAGATGCAGGAGTCACCACGCAAGCTGCTTTTTATATGGGAAACAAAAAACAGCAAGCGCCTCCCGCCTTCAGCAAGCGCCTCCCGTGCACAGCAGAACGGTATCTGTGACAGGACCGGTCGTTTCTCTGAACTGAGATCTGTTTAAGTTTAAGAACAACTTATTTCATTTGCTTAAGAGTTATTAAAACAGCATTTAAACATGACTTATTGGGGTATAGTCTCGTCTGACAGTAATAAAAGCGCGTTTTTAAGAATCGTGACCTTAGAATCGAAAATGTAATCAGGGGGAGGAGTCTCTCAATGTGTCCCGCCCTAACTGGAAATTTCGGTCAACATATTGAACAAGACTGCGCATTCAAGGCACTTCAGTGGGTCTAGCCATGCTAGTTTGCAAACACATAAACACGCATATGCATCTATGAAACTGCAACCATATAGCCACATCTATCACGATCACTCAACGCGACGATTGGCTCTCGGTACTCGGCAGGTCACGACCGTAAAAGAGCGAGTGTCAATAGAAAGTTTGGCCTCCAGCCTCGGCGGGCTGTCTAAGCACCTTGTCATAATTGTGTGCAGTGGTGCGGCGCACACATGTCAAACAAGCCATTAAGGGGAAGTCTGGAAAACAATACAAATTAGATGAGGATGAGTGGAACTCCTGGAGGGTATATGACACCAGAGGCAATAGACTAACACTAACACACACAAATGGGCTCTCTGATCTGCCCACAAAACTGCCCAGTGCTATGTTGGTTTATGCATAACAGGGGAAGGACACAACAATCGGTTTCTATGGGTTCACATATGGGATATTTTAATATATATATTGCCCAATTCTAAACAATGTGTGATATATATTTATATGAAACATAGATTTTTTTTATATTTTTTTTTTTTAAATTTTAATAATATTAATAATATTTCGATTATAAGACGCCAAATTGACCAACTAATAATAACACAACACTAACAACATAACCTATAGCAAAAATATCTATTGCTGTTTATCCGACATATTTGATTAAATAAAATATCATGAACTAGTGCTAACACCTGAAAGATAGAGAGAATGCAAGCAAGAGAGGGGGGAAAGATAATGTTTTAGGGGTTTAAACTGGAAGACTTATGGTTTCCTGCAGTGTATTTATACAGGTCTACTCCGTCATGTCAGCTGCAGTCCAGGCACAAACACTGACTGCTGCAGATGGAGCATTTGAATAGAATTACAAAACAGTGCTGGCTTACAGTTACACAAGAGTGGACAGAGAAACCAGAGCACACAATTTACAAGAAAGCAGAGCTCCTGGTGTGACAATTTCCTTTCATATGAAAAAGATAAAAGTACAGTGCAAAAAAACTGTGACTAATAAAATACAAGTATTTAGTCTTGTCACTGAGAAACATGAGACTGTATTACAGGCATAACACGCAATCTAAGTAAACATACTTTGGCACAAAAATAGCTCATTGGCTGAACATGATTTAATCATGGGCGGTGGATCCACATGATTGTCCCACGTTTTCTCAACATGAAATGAACACAAGCTCTACTCAATTACTTCATGTGAATACTAGAACATGACTGAATCAGAGTATGTTTAGTCCCTACAGTATCTCAGACGACAACATGTTTGTCCTGTGGCGGCTACCATACGTGTTTTAAAAATTAAGGGTCTAGATGTTGGTTGCAATATCACAATCTCATTACTATATGCTGCAGAAATTTACACACACCACCTTTAAATACCAACACAATGGAACACTTAACAGTAAAGCGATAGTTCATTAATGACTCACCCTCATGTCGTTCCAAACTCCTAAGACCTCCGTTCACGTTCGGAACACAGTTTTAAGATGTTTATATTTATTTCGAAAGCTTGTTGACCCTTCATTGAAAATCTATGTACGCTATACTGTCCATGTCTAGAAAGGTAATAAAAGCATCATCAAAGTAGTCCATGTGACATCAGTGGGTCAGTTAGAATATGTTGAAGCATCGAAAATACATTTTGGTCCACAAATAACAAAAATTACGACTTTATTTAGCATTGTCTTCTTTTCCGTGTCTGTTGTGAAGCGTATGCGCGAGACTAAAGTCACGTGATGCGGATGACGTGTTATCCTCAGACATGTTTGCGAAGTTTTTTTTTCAAACTTACAGCAGGCGTCTCCCTCAGACTGTAAACAAAGCCCGGGCACACAAAAAAAAAACAGCTGGGGCGCACCAGATAACACGTCAGCTGCGTTGTACGTCATCCGCGTCACGCGACTTTAGTCTTGCGTATGCGCTTCACAACACGGAAGAGAAGAGAATGCTGAATAAAGTCGTTATTTTTGGACCAAAATGTATTTTCAATGCTTCAACACATTCTAACTGACCCACTGATGTCACATGGACTACTTTGATGATGTTTTATTTACCTTTCTGGACATGGACAGTAAACTTGATTATAAATACATAAAATAGCACTTAATTTCTACATTTATTCTCATTATTCAGTCCCATGCAAAGCATGCTTGGAACAGAAAATCTCCTGCCTACATTTAAAATAAAAAATCACATTGAATTAACATGTTTTAAATTATGGTTTAAAATGATGCAACCATGTTTAAAACAGAAACTGCATCAATGGTGTTAAATCAAAATAAATTATTTAAATAAAGTGAACAGCATGAAAATTGGAGTACAGTTCAAAGAAGTGATCTGATTGGTAGTACACATGATCTGACATCACTATTAGTGCTGGATATTGCAACCAATTTGGTCTTTTTATATATGGTTTTGATTATAGTCTAATATTGATTAGTTATCTATATTTCATAACAAAAATGTTTTGCAGACATTATTTGGTGTGCTGTCACTATAAGACCTACCCAAAGTACAGTACTGTTAAACATGTGTTTTTTATTATTCACATTCACCAACACACTATGTTTATGAAGATAATTGCAAAATTTTGAAATAATTTTGTTTAAATATGTCCATTCAAAAGCAAGGAAACATAAACGCAGTATTGGAGCGCTGTCTGATGCCTTGAGATGTGGCTTACACTACGGATATGTGCACACAAAAAACAGCACAAGAGTATTGGATTAAAACCTGCTTCGGTCTTCTTTTCGTCATATTCTCACCATCAAGTTGTTATAAACCTGTAAAAAATGTGTTCCAATGAACACGAATAAAAGATATTTTGAGAAATGTTTGTATAGCCCCATTCACTTCCATAGTAGAAAAAAGAATACTATAGTAGTGAATAGGGCTCATGAATTCCTCAAAATATCTTCATTTTGGTATACAAGTTTGAGACAACATGAGAGTAAGTAAATGATAATAGAATTTTTATTTTTGGGTGAACTATCACTTTAAATTTTTACATTGGCAAGGCATAAAATGAATATTTTTCTTGATGATGTAGCACTGCACCATGAGGGCAAGTGACAGTTCGGTCAACTGGCCCGATAATCACTAACGCCTGCCAAGGGCTATCAGGCACAAGCCCTGCCTGAAGTAAAGCATCTCCATTCAGGGATTTCTTGTATTGTTATTGTTTTGTTAAATTGAAGATCATTATTTTTTACACAGCCCTAATCAGAATTATTATTCATTATTACTTTATGTTAAATCTTTACCGTTTCAGCTCTACAGTGTATAACACTGTTATCTACCATAGTATTGACATGCATATGGCATGTCTTAAAACATAGAATATGTTAGAATATGCAACTGCTTTCTTAAATAACATAATCCAATCCAACATCTAAAATCTGTTAAATTAGTCAATCTTAAATGATTACACGATTAGAAACACAAGTAAATGTCTGTGTAATAGAAACTGAAGTGTATGCATCATAATTGGGTTCATAATGAGACTAAAGAGCTTTCTAATTTCAACTGGCGCGATTAACAATTAAATAAAACTCTCGGGATTGCCCCCATATTATGGTCCCATCAAGTCATATCGTATTTCCTTGTAAGCCTGCCAACCAAGTCTGAGTTCTGGATCTATGAGTCAAGCTGCCGCATCAATCTTGCAACGCAGCATGGCGAGCATTTTCTGCCTCACTTGCGCATCTGCGCTTGCTCCAGTAATACCACTTAAGGTTTCATCATTTTCTGAAATGCATTACTGCCATGCATTATAATTACAATAATTAAAGCTAAAAGTACATCAGGAAACATCTTTTCTCTTAGCTGAGACTATATTTATCTCAATGCTGCTGATCTACTAAGTGCTCTACCGGAGCTGTATAAATCGCTGTTTGGCCAAAATGGCAGACAGAACGAGAAAAACAGATGAGGAACAGCAAACCGGACAATCTGAACAATGGGACATTGCTAGAACTAGTGATAAAATTCAACACGAACAGAAGATTGTAGGTCAGCGTATGTTTCGGTCTGAATAGTCAGCCATTATAAAAACCTCACGGATGTGAATGTCAATATGGACTGTTTTTCTCATGTTTCTTGGAAATAAACCAGCTCGGTTACAGATCTCTACCAATGCCGCTTGTCGACTTTCTGACCCTCAATATATATATAATTGCCATCTGCCTTGAAAAATCAATAGATAACATTTCTGTGCAGTATGGAGCTGAGTTATGTCAAGAATATGTTTAATAACAAAACCCCAGCTTCCTTTTCATGTCGAGCTCGGTTTTGTTTGTTGCTTATGCAAGACAAATGCTGATTGTACAGAACTACGAAGACAAGCGATCTTGTATTTATGTACAGACGGCAGAGAGGGCTGCAAACTTTGCTGTCAAGTTTAAAAAAAAACATAGAGGTGAATCTCATTCTCCCACTGTATAACAGTAAATCCCCAGATAAGTTTATAGCACATATTTGATATCTTGATACACCCCGTCCTTGGCAGGCAGAAAAAGAGATGAACATGATATTTTAGATTCTTTTGTGTTAAATCCGTGACATGAAGAGATTTAATTAAGATAAGAACCTGGTAATAATTAATTCTGCCTTCTTCTGACAAGAACACACAGGAATGGCTAAATATATGATACAAGTCCTTCCTTTTATTTATCTCATCTCTAAGGCAGCAGACGGTTAGGGCTTCTCAAAGCGAAAAATTGTCAGATTTTCTGAAAGTGAAGTATTAAATCCACAGTTTGGTATCACAAAAACATCTCAGTCCCTCATCCAGCCACCTACTCAATTCGATCTGCTATTATGTTATGCAGGTACAGCTCGGCCCTGAGGGGGAAACTCGATGTGACAAATGCCAACCCCGAATTCTGCATTCAGTACAAGTGTATTCAATACCACATACACAGATGTCTAAGAGACAGTGAGAGGCTCGTGTCCATATCTTATATCTAATTTCATTTTTAACATGACCTAAATAAAAGTGGGTAGTGGGAAGGCTAGGTGACCTACTGCTACAGGCAACATCTTTTCTCAATCACTCAGACACGTAAGACTCTCAAACCAGTTAATATCTGATTGTAAAGCTACTATCTTTTGAGAAATTACAGTACACTCCTATTTTTTCATCTAAAAATAGCTCATAGTGACCATGTCTGTCAAACTTAAAAAAGTTGGACAGTGAAATTGCTAATTTTCAATGAATCCATTTTTTAAATCGGAATGACAAATTCTTAAGTTCAACTTCATAGATACAGCAAAAAGGGAAGATTTTAAGTAAATAATGGCTTTAATTTTGTCTCTTTATGACTCTAGACTTTCATGGTTTTCTTTTGACTGATCCTTACTGTCATTTGGGCTTTACACACCTTGTACCAGCCTTATCTCACAAAATACATAAAATAGTCACGGATTATTTTGCTCAGTTTTTCGTGGCATTACAGCCCAGTCTCACGAAATTTCGTTGTATAGTCACGTAATTTTTTTATTATTTTCTTGTGATATTATCACGAATTTCCGCGTTAATTTCGTGATCGTATAACAAATTCCTGTTTTTGTGTGATTATCACGTATTGGTTACTCAACTGTTTTTTACTATTGTCGCTTCGGTTTAGGGTTAGATTTACATTAAATGACATCCCTACCCAAACCCAACTCTAACATTAACGCCAGGCGACATATAAAAAAATATAAATAAGAAAAAACAGTATAAACCAATATATAAAGTGACATTCTAATGCAAGTACCAAATCTAACCCTAAACCAAAGCGACAATAGCTTAAAAATAGGAAAAAGCAGTTGAGTAATCAATATGTGATAATCACACGAAAACAGGAATTTGTTATACGATCACAAAAAAATGCGGAAATTTGTGATAATATCACGAAAAAGAATCTAAAAATTACGTGACTATATCACAAAACCTTATGAGACTAGGTAGGGCATTGTCACGTATTTCCACCATTTTACGTGCCCACGCCACGCATTTCTTTTCCGTGTCAGTTTCACGTATTGGTTACTCAACTGTTTTTCCTATTTTCTTACAATTGTTGTTCAGTTTGGGGTAGAACAACTTTCTGTTACATAAAATGACATCCTTACCCAAACCCAACTCTAACCCTAATGCCACGGGACATAAAAAAATAAATCAGAAAAAAATTGTATAAACCAATATATAAAGTGACATTCTAATGTAAGCACCAAATCTAACCCTAAACCGAAGCGACAATGGTTTAAAAATAGGAAAAAGCAGTTGAGTAACCAATACGTAAAAATTAAACGAAAACAGGAATTCGTTATACGATCACAAAAAATTTGGAAATTCGTGATAATATCACGAAAAAATAATAAAAAAATTACGTGACTATATCACGAAACCTTGTGAGACTGGGTAGGGCATTGTCACGTATTTCCACCATTTTACGTGCCCATGCCACACATTTCTTTTCCGTGTCAGTTTCACGTATTGGTTACTCAACTGTTTTTCCTATTTTCTTACAATTGTCGCTTCGGTTTGGGGTAGAACGCCTTTTTGTTACATAAAATGACATCCTTACCCAAACCCAACTCTAACCCTAACGTAAGGCCACAATGTTCAAAAAGCATATGAAAAAATAGTGTTAACCAATACTTAAAGTGACATCCTAACGCAAACAGCAAATCTAGCCCAACACCAAAACGACAATTGTTTAAAAATAGTAAAAAAGAGTTGAGTAACCAATACGTGAAACTGACACGGAAAAGAAATGCGTGGCATGGGCACGTAAAATGGTGGAAATACGTGACAATGTCACAAAAAACTGACTATTTCACGGAAATTTGTGAGATCAGGTCGCCTTGTACATAGTGAAGCATGAAAGCATTCCTTTGAGACTATGGGGTACATGGTGCTAAGACATTTTTGTCATTTTTTAAGCACCATGCCAGCTTGCTACAAAAGATGACACAGTAGACCCAGTATAGACCTACTGTATACATCTTTAAATTATATTAAATAGATAAAATCACAAAGTTAAATAAGAAGTACAGTCAAAATAAGAACTAAAATTATACACATAATACATAATGTGGCCACTATGAATTTTACGTTCTGTTTATTTTTTTAACTTTCCTATTTTAAACAACTTAGCGTCCCACACCTGAAGTTGATAGGTGCGTAGGATAAGAAGACAAAAAGTCTTGTAACATACACAAAAGGCAATTCCCGCACACTATCTGCTTGCTGAAATTTTTTTAAATAATTGTTGCGTTGCAACGTTTCGATCTTCCTCAGGCAACTCTCAGAAGATCGAAAAGTTGCAACGCAACAATTATTAAAAAAAAAATTCAGCAAGCAGATAGTGTCCAGGACTTGCCTTTTGTGTAACTTTCCTATTTTAAAATTAGATACACCTGTTTGAGGTCGTTAGCTGCATAAAGACACCTGTCCACCCCATACAATCAATAAGAATCCAACTACTAACATGGCCAAGACCAAAGAGCTGTCCAAAGACACTAGAGACAAAATTGTACACCTCCACAAGGCTGGAAAGGGCTACGGGGAAATTGCCAAGCAGCTTGGTGAAAAAAGCTCCACTGTTGGACCTTGTTTTTTAACTTTACTAAAACTTTCCTATTTTTCTAAAACTTTTACTTGGTGAGTAAATAATGACAAAATTTTAATTCATGGGTAAAGCTATGACAACATGTGACAATATTCAACTGAAACCAAGGGCGCAGAAGAACAGAAATACTCTCCAGTTAATCGCTTGGCAGCTCTCAACTTGAAAAGCGAGATGCTAAAAACAAACAAACATTGGTTTTACAAAACTCAAGATGTTTTCACAAGCCAACTTTCTAAATCGCTACAGAGATAATTAACGTAACAAAGCGCTGCCAAATATTTCTACGAATGACCCTTATGTAGGCAACAGCGCCCTAAAACTCTGAGAATCTGGCAATGTTTCTTTATGCCGCTCATACAATGACTTGAAACTCTGATGGACAGCAGCCGAATGCGGATGAATGCTCTTCCAGTTACCAAATGACGTAAATTAAAGGTTGCTTTGTCAAACACCAGCTGGTGATTGAATGTGTTTTATTGGGTAGGATTTGCTTCATAATGCACACAAACACCCCTCCAAATGGGGGAAATAAGGGGGGTCTTTAGATTAATACAATTACAATTTAGATAATGTTCGGGCGAGCATATATACTGTATATATGAAAACATTAGCTAGATAGCAATCCTTATTGTTGAGCCCTAAATTCGTTTCAGATACTTGAAGGGAAAACATTTTAATTTCCTATTGTGCAAGTAATAGTTTTGGATGGTACTGGATGGCTGTGATGTAATTTGGTTTAATTAAATATCAGCAGATAAATTGGTCTGGGAGTGTCATTGTGCCCTTGGAACAGGGTACATGCCTTTGCTCACTGAAGTGTTTTTCCACTCATGCTCATTTTCCTAATGTACAGGCTTTTATATAAGTGCATCTCGGCCTTGTAACACATTAATGTGACAATGAAGGATTGAGGATAGTGCCAGGCCTAACTGTAATTGGCCAATGGATCTCCCCTGATGCAAAACAGCTTCAGAAGACAGCGCCGGCCGGGCGAAAGATGAGTTTTTCGGTGCGTTTGCAAAAATATTTTTTGCCACATTAAGAGCCCTCCATATGAGAAGTTACAGCACAATTGGAAATGTAATTAATAGCTGCCTGTGGCTTTTAAACGCTCGGCTAGGGCAGAAACAAACAGGCGAGAAAAAGAAACTTCCATATATCGAAAAGTGTGTGATCAATAGCTTACTGCTTAGAAACCATCAAGGGAGGAATGAATTTAGTAACTTCACTTGCGGAGCCTCGCAATTCTTTTGAAGCTCTCGTCTTGTCCTAAGAACTGCCGTTTTTCAAAGCTATCTGTGATGTCTTTAGACTTCTATTAAAAATGCGGTTAGAAGTGTACACTGCCTCGATTTTACTCTGAGTCAGACCTATAAATTTTAAGTAAAAATTGAGGTGTTGGGTGTTGGCAAGGAGCAAGGTTAATCAAAACATCAATCAGCCGTAATTACCAAGCACTGCCACACGGACACCGTTTCAAGGAGATAATAACTATTGTCTTATAGCTGCAGGGGACCAAAATTCATCTCAGAGCTGTTGTAAGCGGATGGAGCTTTTGCTAGTACACCTCGATCCTACAGAGCAGGTAAATGTGCAATTACTGCGCAAATCCGGCTCGTCCCCCACAGAGCCGTTCGCCGAAATAGCTGCGTTGATTTCGTAACATTATTGCACCTTTAGACACTTTGCTTTCTGGTTCTGCGATGGTGGCCATGATGAACTATCAAAATGCTTGCACGAGCGCACAGGAATTAATTACACAACGTGCAATTTTGGTGCATTAATAACCACTACTCCCACACACAGCTATTTTGTTCAAGTATTTACGATGGTGTCCGTAATGAAGCTTCATCCAGCTCATAAAGAGAAGCATCTCCACTGCCAACCGCTCAGGAGTAACCACCAAACCCCATTTCACGTTGCAGCATATAAATATTCATTAACAAAGTGGGGAAACCAGATGTTTCTTCCAATTAATCTGTGCAGAGATCTGCCATTTGCCAATAAATTGTTCTTGTATAATTAATGACTCTTAGAGGATGGCGACAACAACAAAAACAATTCCTCATTTAATGCTAAGATTTATTTTCATAAACTTGGCAAAGGCGGACAGCTAATCACTTTCAGGAAAAATGCCCAAAGGAAAGTTTTACCGCCGAGAGGTTTCTCTCTTTTATATCTCACGAGACTCTGTGTAGTTCTCAGTTATGTTTCTTTATGAAAATAATCTCATGCTTCTACTAAAATTGTACAGCGCTATAAAATAATATGTATAATTAAAAGTTTTTTTAACATACACTGTCAAAAACAATGGTCAAAATATATACCCCTTTAAAAAGGTCCTAATATGTAACATTTAGGTACGAATATGTAAACATTTGGCACCAATATGTACCTTTGACATATTAATATGTACCCTTGAGGTACTGATATGCACTTTTTAGTTCCAATATGTACCTCTGAGCTACTAATATAACTCTTTAGGTACAAAAGGTGTACTTTATGAAAGGGTACTGACCTAGTGAAAGCTAGGGATCATTTATTTCTGACAGTGTAATATAGTCTTGGAGTAATTTCATGAGATTTAAAAAAATTGACTTTTAATTACATACTTTAATATCTTGAAAAGTCCCAATCGAAAACAATGAGATATATAAGTTGTACCTCAACTAAAATAACATCATGTAAGAGACTCAGAGCTGTCAAAAGATTAATCGCGATTAATCGCTTACAAAATAAAAGTTTGTGTTTGCAAAATATATTTGTGTGTTTATGATGTAATTATTATGTATATATAAATACACACATACATTTTAAATAGATGTTGTATATGTATATATTTTTTATTTATATATATATATATATATATATATATATATATATATATATATATATATATGTATGAAGAGTTTGGTTCCAAAACGCGATAAACGCCATTTTTGAAAAAAATGAGTTACTGCCAAAATCAGTATTATATCAGGTCAGTAGTTAAAAGTAAATTCTTAATTTTACGTAAAATCCAATATCTGCCGTGTTATTCTGTCATCTTTTCTCCCTTTTTCCCAAAATGCGATAAACACCACTCCTCCTTTTTTACAGAACGCAATAAATCCATTCCTGATATTACAGCCCACCAGTCACGCAATGTAAACAAACAATGGCGGCGCGCTGAGTACACGGAGTCCTAGTTTTCCTCATCTACTTTGTACTTCGTGATCAACAAACAAAACAAAATTATACTTTAATTGCATTGATAAACCTGTGATGGTATCTCATGCTAAAACATTGACCCCAGAGGATCTTATGAAAAACTTTACATTATTTTACTCAAAGTCAACGAAAATCGAGCAGGACCAAAACATTTTACAGCTGATTGCTGTGAAAATGTAAATAGAAGACGTCAAGTTTAACCGCAGCAATGACAGTGTTCTTAACATAACAAAGTAAGTGTTTTGGTTAATGCCATTAATGTTTATTTTTTATCAGTGTATACCACTAGTCAACTAAATAAATATAAAATGGTAAAGATGAATGCACATTTATACATTGATTTAATAGATTTATAGCAATTTGAAATAAAAAACTGTCATGGATTATAGCATTTTGTGGAAAAAATTATTTGTTTTTATAATAAATTTTTGAAAATCAATGGATTTGAATTTTTTATGTTTTTATAACCTAAATATACTATGTGAAAGTTTGTAACAGAAAAAAGTGGTTTTCATCTTGTCACTTTCTTGGTATAGAAAACACGTTTTTACCGAAATTTGTCAAAATGGATTTATTGCGTTTTGGAACCAAACTCTTCATATTATGAGATTTTGTTTTAAGATGTAAAAGAAATATTTGGTGTCCCCAGAGTGCATATGTGAAGTTTTAGCTCAAAATACTCCACAGATAATTAATTATAGCATGTTAAAATTGCAAATTTGTAGGCCTGAGCAAAAGTGTGCCTTTTTTGGGTGTGTCGTTTAAAATGCAAATGAGCCGATGAAATGCAAACACTGATCAGAGTGATGGTGGTTTGTTGTAATTGAAACTCAATTGTGCTGTCAATTCCTTCTTTTCTCCATATTTCTCTCTGCACTAAATGGCAGTGCTGTGGTTGGATAGTGCAGATTAGGGGGAGGTATTATTGAAATTCGCCTTGCTACCCACCTCACAAAACGGGCGAAATCTAAACAATCTAATTTTTTACATGCTTGCAGAAAATGGTTAACCCAAACAAAGTTACTGGGTTGATATTTATCACATTTTCTAGGTTGATAGAAGCACTGGGGACCCAATTATAGCACTTAAACATGAAAAAAGTCTGATCACACTATGAAGTTTAAGTACATACATGCATGTGTTTGCATTATGCAAAATGATTACACAGTGCAAACACATATATTATGCAAAAAAAACTTTTATTTTGTATGCGATTAATCACGATTAATCTTTTGAAAGCCCTATTTTTTTATATAATATCACTTGTCTGTGAGAAACAAATGAGTATAAAAATATCCCATTTGTGATATTTCTTTCCTTTCATAGAAGATGCATTCATCTCCTCAAGGAATATCGGAAAACTTTGCCATGTGCCTAAGAAGTCTGCCACCCTCTCTGCAAAGAGATCCAATCGGGATAAATCAAGTTGTCATGAGATTTCTACATCAAAGCTGATGTTTCTCTCTGCCTCTGTCTGACCATGTTAACAGGCTACACACAAGCTGGTGGTGTGGGACACGCCGCAGTGAAGACGCCCACTTCAAACAGAAGACAGGTCTGATCTGAGATCATTATCTGGGCAGGTTGGAAACACTCTGGTCAAGGGAAATCTTATGGGACTTACCATCAGGAGGTGCTGTTTCGGTGAAGTGAACAGGTTTATCTGTAGAGAAAAAAGAGAGAGAGGCACATTAGTTAAAAATAAGACTTCAGGATGTCTCAAGTGGCCATGCAGTCGTTTTGAATGAGTGGGTGGACAGTGACTAAATGACTTTATTTTAGATAAGTTCAGACCAATACAGAATAAAGAAGAGAGATCAGACAGAATATAAGATTAAAGGAATATCAGGGTTAAACACAACTTGAGCTCGGTCGAAACCATCTGTGAGATGACAAGCTGTCAATTACCACAGAAAATACCCCTACGTTTGAAGTAATGCTCTTACAAAGGAGCCTTTGGGTTGATAGTGCCGCTTTAAAAAACAAGTATATATATATACAGTACTGTGCAAAAGCCTCAGGCCCCCATGCTACCATTAGATTTGTTGTTTTTGCAATGTTATAGTGATCTTATATAATTGTTTCTCAGTCTATTTAATAGAATACATCCAGAAAATACAGGAAATGTGTATGTAGTATTAAAAACTGTATAAAAATGTAAACTAATTTGTCAAGTTTTAAGGGTAAACTCCCCTTCCACTTGAGCAATAGCTGGAAACTTCAGGATCTCTTAAACCTAAATAAAAAAATCCTAATTGCTAATTTAAAAAAATTAGTCTTTTTACATCATTCTGCTCAAAAACGCTCAACATGTGTTTAGTGTATATATATATATATATATAATTTTTTAATTAGGATTAAAAACTGAATATATATATATATGAAGAGTTCAGATGCAAAACCCTCTAAGTGCTGATGTTTTTTTGTAATTTTTTTATCAGGCTCTTGTTCAGTAATTTCACTTCATTGGAAATGAAAAGTTTATTAGTCAGTAATTAAAATGCCTTATTATTTTCACAAATGTCACTTTAGCCATTTCATTGCTACAGTATTCAACAAATTTGACTGTCTTTCACTGCAAAACCCCCTAAGTGAATTTTGTTTCCATTTCTAAAAAAAGTCTTTCCTGTCCTTTTTGAATAAAGACAAAAGGCTCAAAAATTTGGTAGATATCACAACATATTCTGTAAACCTTCTTTTAGTTCTCATTCACAAGATATTACAACGCTATCTCGCGAGAATTCATACATACTATACGTGTTGGCTAATTTGTATTAATTCATACGACCACATTCGTAACTTTTGGTACGATTTGCCTTGGGTTCGGTTTCGTTGTTGTTTTTCATGAGAATCGTATGATATTGCAAGATTAACTGTATACTGTAAAATGTATGAAGTGATACGAATTAGCCAACTTGTAAAGTATGTACGACTTCTTGTGAGATCAGGCAGGATATTATGTGTAACAAGATCTACCCACATAAAAAACAAAAGGGACTACTTTACACAATTTTAAGGAAAAAAATTAACCTTTTATCTGAAACATTCAAGGGTCTTAAATAAAATACAAGCTTCACAATTCTGCTCATTCAGCTTCCACAGTATACTACTGTAAACACACTTTGTATTTTTCTATTACACAGGCTGTGTGAAAAAACAATCTGTGAGCTGTATTTGAATGTAAAAATATATACAAATATTTACATATGACAAATGAAACAAACTGATGAAATTAACAGCGGAGCTGCTGTAGCATTTAACACATAATACTATTTCTGCTTACATAAATCTGATCCGACAACATATACAATATCAACAGACCTATATATTAAAACCTCACACAGTGACCGGAGTTGGATGAGATATGTTTGTCTGCGCAACTACTGTAACAATAATAAAACTTAAAGTCTAAATCATCAGTCAGTAGCGCTTGGAAGAAACTCATTAAAATCAGAGCTGACTGAAAGCAAGAACTGTCACGTAAGTCGGAGGTGAGTCATTTTGAAAACACTGAACTCCTGCTACCTTATTACTCTTGACAGAACCTGCTTTCCGACAACACACGTGTGAAGCCATCTAGCTAAAGCGCAGCCACAACACCCTGCATCTGTGGGTGGGAATAACCGAAGCCACAAAACTATCACATCAATTGCCCAGCCAGCCGGTTGCACTCACCAACAACACAAAGAGAGAGAGAGAAAGAAAGAGAGAGAGAGAGAGACTCGCAGGGCCGGAGCTGGAAATCTCTGTTCCTCTCTTCACCAGCACCCCCAACTGCCAGAATAGAGTTTAATTTTAGGATCACTTCAAATTGCTTGTCAACAACAGAGAGCGAGGAAGATTGGAGAGCCGGGAGCGGAGAGAGAGGAGGAGGGATGGGAGAGAGACAGAAAAACAGAGTGGAAAGAGAAGGGGGTGAGAAAACGAGCGGGCGAGATAGAACGGGGAATATATGGGGAATGGCTTGCTGTGCTTCTCTCCTTGAATAATGGAGTGTCTGTTGAACTGGTCTGAGAGTCAATCATGACAGTTACAGTGTTTCATCCTGAGGGAAACATCACCATAGCTGAGGGCGAATAACACACACACACACACACACACACACATAGATGTGTATCATAAAAAGACAAAACACATACTGCTCACACCACTGTAATGCATAACACCAGGGCTTTCACATTCACGACTCAACTTTCTGAAATGCCCTGTGGCGCATGACGGAGAACACAAGCGTGATGCATACGTCATACAGAGACATCTGTTTCACATGTAAATAATACACACCAGAAATGTTTTTCTTTCGAAATTCTCCACTTCTACCTACAAATGAATCATTTATTACATGATTCTCTTAAATATTTCATTCTGACTGGTTAAGTTTTAAACCAATTGCATACATTATATTTTCAAATCTCTGCTTTTCGCATTTTTTAAATATTTACAAATAGTTTTTTTCTTGTAGGGCTACATGTTTTTTTTTGTGTTATAAAATATGTGATACATACATTAATTTCAGTGTAAATTCAAATAAAATATATTGAAAAACGTTACTATTTAACCAAGATACACAATTCGCATCACCCTCGCCATATCGATCACATATCGCCAGTCTCTCTGCTATCTGCATCGACCTCAAACTTTGTCTACACGTAAGTTTATGAAGTATTCCCACACCTTAGTTACCTTCAAATTCAAGGACCTTTCAAGGACTTTCCAGGTCCAATACCCTCAAATTCAAGGACTAAATGTGGGGACACATTTCAAGTTAGAGCAAGGTTACATCATGTTACCTTTTAAGATACATTTTACAGTTCCCTTTCGAGGGAACTCGCGCTGCGTCACTGCGGTGACACTTTGGGGACGCCTCCAGAGGTAAGTGCGTCTGAATGTGTATATCAAATTCAACCAATGGTGAGGCTTAACGACAAGACAGGATGACGTGGGAGCTAGGAAGTATATCGCTATCTGAAATATTGCCAAAGACGGCGCTACAGGGACGCAGGAAGTATGCCAAGGGAGACGCAGCGTCTCATTCCCTTCTCAGGGAACAACAGTTACATACATAACCCGAGACGTTTTTAAACACGACTATGCAAAAAAGCATTTTGGTATGAATTAACGTTCGCATACGGAAGATATAAGCATTTAAAGCGAACAATTTAGCACGTGTGCTTAAAAAGTCTAGAATTTTTATGATATTATCCTACACTACACAGGTAATTATATGGGTTGTTTTAAGAAAACTTCTTGCATAAAATAGATTCAAGCACTTTCAATGACCTGTAACTATGTATGTATATTTCCAAAAACTTCCCAGGGCCTTAAATTTTTCCCCCCAGATTCACAAACTTTCAAGGATTATTGCAAACTATATGCATTACTATATGCATATTGCAATATTTCAACAATTTTGATATATCTTGCCTGATTTCTATTTATTCATATTGCACACGACATCAGGACTGCATTGCAAATGAAGCATACTATATGTTACATATCAGTAAACAGAATTATGGCTTGCAGAATATATTTTCAGTCAGTCTGTTTGTATGCATTTAATGTGAATGTACGCTGTATATCAACTAAATATAATATGCGCATGTGTGAGTTCAGTAATGTGCATGAATGTGTGATATGACTGAATGTGGTTGTAAAGATCTGAGCAGCTCTGCCTCTCTTTTGTGTCTGCTAAATGAAAACAAAATGAGTAACCTTTGGTCTGTTTCCCACTATACAAGCTTTCAAACACTATGATGCACCTCTCCATGTTAATGGTACTTCTTTCATTCCACCCCATTTTTACTCTTCTTTGAGATATGGGAATGGAGAGCTCTCAGTGAGTTTGTGTTTAAATCTAATGGAATCTGTCTGGATTAAATCGATTTCGCGACAAGCGCGGCTTATAAATGAACCTCACATTCGGACTCCTTTATTGAGGGATGGAGAGGGCACATTTTCAGAATTTCATGAAGGGCCCTTTTTGGTCTTTTAATATAGATCTGATGTAGAGGCAGCACGGGTTCCTTTAAGTGAGGGCACAGGTAAGATTATGAGAAATGAGGTTGGTAATGGTTTACAGAAAGTGCACAGGGCCGAATGCTCTTTTTTACTTTCTATTCACTTGGTTTTCTTCTTTCCAAGGCTTTTTTTAACAGCAGGATACATATCTAAGTAGATATGTTTTTGCAAAGCTACATAAATAATACATTATTTTTTGTACACAGCTGCACGGTTTCTACTTTGACTGGCTAATGCTAAGTGTTTCTGTTGCTAAATTGACAGTATAGTTTGTTATAAATGCACTGTAAGATGCTTTGGATTAATGCGTCTGTCAAATGTAAACACTCAGTAGCTCCGCCCACTGTGAAATCGTACTAAATCCACATCACCCATTTGTATAACATAATGCAACAAATTTTGCAGTCAAGATTCCCACATTTGAGGAATTCGCAGGAGTCAGCACAACCGGATTGCAATGGCCCTGGGTAAACCACCATCATGATCATAGTGTATCCCCTGCCAGGTAAGTATAAACTTATGTGCATAACATCAAATACAGTCTGATTGGCCGTCACTGACATATAGCGCTTGTTTGCTCCTTAATAGAGGGTCAAAGGGATAATGTATTTTTGTAGGCTTTGTGGTTCCCTTGCAAAAAAGGGAACCACAAAATGTGGTTTCCTTGCAAAAAAGGTCCATGAATTTTTCCCATAGACTTTTGGATTATCGCAAAAAATAAGCTCAGTACAGTAAAAATGATTTTGTGGCATAGTAAATTTAACTAAATAAAATGAGTACATTCTATTAAAAAAAATGTATTCTTGTTTTTTAACTAAATTTGAGTAAAAATAACAAAAAAGGTGATTAATTCTAAATTAAGTAAATTCAACTAAATTTTATCATGTAAAATTTGTAAGAAGGAAATTAACTTAATAATTTTGTGTTGAAACTACTTGACTGATATAACTTCCTAGGCAGTGGCCTTATATACTGTTAAAAATAATACACTTGATTTACTTAAAAATATAATGCATCATTTCTGCATCCACTTTTTAAGTAAGTTTTACATGAAGCCTAAATTGCTTCAAATTCCATGTAAAACTTACTTAAAAAAAATGCAATTGCTTCAAATTCCATGTAAAACTTACCTAAAAAATTGCAATAGCTTAAAGTGCTTAAAATGCCATGTAAAACTTACTTAAAAATTTTAATAGCTTAAAGTGCTTAAAATTCCATGTAAAACTTACTTTAAAAAATTGCAATTGCTTAAAATGATGCACTATATTTAAATTTTTTTAAGTAAATCCAGCATATTCTTTTTTTCAAGTTTATGACACTTACACGTTTTGTCCAACAAGACATTCTTCACGGGTGAATACAACTTTTATGAATTTTGGAATCAAAATTCAGCTTTTATATTTCTAGTTAACACATTTTACAAAAAAAACCCTATAAAACCTTTCTCCTGCACAAAAAAAAGATTCATTAAATTTTTTAATTTAAGGTACAGTAAGTGGTTGCAATCAATTCATTTAAGATACATTTAAACAAGTTTTTTGTTTTGTTTTTCTAATTTTTTTTTGTTTAAATGTAGCTTAAATAAATTGAGTGCCACCACTAAACATAAAAAATTGAAGTAAATTTAATGAATCATTTTTGTCAGTGTGTCGCACAACCTTACAGAAACTACAAATACATGCATTGAAATCCTCCAAGTCTAGTAAACACATTGCTGTTCAAGCACAGAATAGTTTCAAATGAAATTTACAGAAGAAGAGAAAATCGTGGATCTAAGAGTGCGAAAACGCTGATAAAACAGGATGGAAATGGTAAGACATCCAAAGAAGAGCATTACCTGCTGCTCTATGTCATCAAAGAGCATTGTGACACGCTCTGAAGCTCACACGTTTTCTCTTCAATCTCCCCTTTGTAAGCATAGTGGCAAATCTATCTGGCAACACACAGGCTGGCGGTGCATCCTAAGACACCAAAGCGTTTGCAGATTCACTCAAGCAGATACTGTAAGCACTGTCGCTAATGCCAAGCTTTCACACCCAAAGGCATTTAATCTGCCCCCTTCATCCCACTGTGCAGGCTAAATACCAGCGCTTCGGGGATGACAGAATGCCACCGGCCCGTGTTTTTTACACACAAGCGCTAAAAGCACTTTATACGATGAGAACAGTTTATCTGTGTCATCCTTAATCATTTCACTGTCAGGCAGGGGATCGAAGCCTGCACATTAGGGATTAGTTTTTGATTGCCATCGATCCTTATTGAACCATCCATCCGTCAAAATGCCTCTCTACCTCTGTGAACAGCACAGTAGGAAAACTCCAGGCTCTTACAGTAATTCTAAAAAGCATTGAATACTTAAAGGGATAGTTCACCTAAAAAAGTAAATCTTAAGCTACCCCTAAAAATGGACAAATGTCATTGCATTAGATATCTAAATTGAAAACAGTTTAAAGTGAAAACAACATATATTACTAACTACTAACTGGTTTTCAAATATTAGTAGAAGTATTAGTACAGTCGAGTTATTATGATTTACTAAACCTGTGCTTGCTTTGCTATGGACCTAAATATGTAAGAATAAATATCATAAAGCGACTAAAAATAACTTTGGGGCAAGTTGGCTTAAAGTTATTTAAGTTACCTTTAAATAAACGTACAGCATTCAAATGTACCCAAAGCATCCAAATACTTTTGTGTCCAAATGCCTACATACAAGAGCACCACTAACCTTTAACTTTACGTTTTTCAACCTTTCAACCAAGGTTTTATACAATCTACAGAGAATGTTTAACTACACCTGTGTATATTTAGATGAACACATACACATAGACATATATGTATATATACATACACTGCATGTCATGTTTCATTAACTGTGACCTACAGTTATTGAGGAAGAGGAGGACGGCGAAGCCGAGCGTTGAAGTGGCCAGCAGTATCAGACAGATGTTGCAAGGTATCATGAAGTACCGCACGACCAGCGATACTTTATGCTGGTACATGCGGTCCCTCTCCGGGGGCGGTGTGGGGTACTGACAACTGGTCATACTCCACTCCACGTTTTCCCTGAAGTACGCCAAGGTGATCCGAAGGGACTTTGAGAAGAAGGAAGATGAAGTACAGTGGCCGAGAGACCAAAGAAATCCAGAGACGGCTCCTGGGAATTTCAACTTAAACTCCAGTGGCGCTTCTCGACGGACACTTCAGAGCAGTTCCTTTTAGAAAAATGTAGGCAAATGCTTTCACCGGTCTCCAAGCAACGCATTTTGTTCCCAAATTACATCCTCTGCGGGAGGGTACGACTCCCGTTCCTAATGTCCTCAACCTTTCCAGAAACCCTCCATTATTTTCCAAAACACAGGGGTGGATGGTCATGAAAGGTTAGTTTGCCTGAGTGTGTTTGAACAAAAAGATCTGCTGGACCCCGGCCTAGACTGGCAACACACACACACAAACGAAGGCAAACAACTCCTGTGCACTTTGTACTATAAATCCCCAAACGCAGAACTTTGTGAATTAGTAATGAATTGGCTCTTTAATGTTACTTCTAATTAATATGGCACAATTACTCTATTCTCCAAATTTCCTCAGCTGTGATGCCACCTGTCTGTGCACACCATCCGCGTAAAGTTGCCAGGTTGATCTCCGCGTGGCACGTGTCAGGTTTGACTGCGGGTGTGGCTGGGCATCATGCTAGCATTCGGCCCAGGGAAACGATTTGTTGCTCCCAGGCTTCAATTAGAGTCATTAGCCTTTCATCTACACACACAACATACAAAATGTACCACACACACTCGAGCCAAGCCTTCCTGAACTGTTACACGAGGCTCGTCTTTGGTCGTAAAATTGAGAAACTTTTCTAACCCCTGCCCCAGCGTGGACCTCCTGAATAAATGAATTAGCTCACAGAGAGTCCGCAGCTGTCTGGGGTCAACTCGACCATATGCCCCAGAGAGCGACCCCCTCCACGTGCTCCCCCACCTCCTTCAAAACACAGCTTTTTTTGGCAACAAGGTCCGATTTTTCCTGTCAGCGGAGAGGAAAGTGTACGGTGGGCAGTTGTAGGTGTCGAGTGAGCAGACCTGTCCCTCAAAACATATGTCGGGCAGACGCGTCCCTCTGTTCGGGCATCCGGAAACAAGATACGATATGGAGAACAGCTGAGATTGCCGGTGTGCACACAAGACTGGTTCAGAAATGCGTTGCCTCTGTCCTTTTTAGCGAACGACTCCAAGGAAAGGCGAGCTGCTCAGTGCACTTAGTTTAATTGTTTGTCTCTTTGTAAAAGTGCCGGTTTCATTCTGATTTATTTGCATTAGAGTCAGATGCTATTTAAAGGTCTCTCTCCGTTGCGTTCTCTCAAGCATCCATTCCGTGCGCTTGCTCTTCTCCCGATGTTTCTCCTCGTGTCCTCTCCTGGACTCCAACTCGCTCAGGCTGATCTCGGAGGAAGTGTTCAGTGCTAGCCAAAACATACACACTGATCGGTCCTATTCATGTCAGAAATCCCCGGAGTGCCAGGTACCCTGTCAGTGCGAGCCTGCGTTCATCCAGAGAGAGAGAGAGAAAGAGAGAGAGAGAGCTGTGGCCAGGGAGCGGCGCTCGGAAATGAGTGGAGAGTAAGAAAAAAAGCAGAAAAAAGAAGGCAAACTGCCTAATGATACTTAGTCCATCCCTCGGATACGCTGGATAATAAAGGGAGCGCGTTTCTTACATCCTCACGGCACGGACGCTCGTGTCTCCCTCTCTCTGCTTCGAATGAAGGGGAAGATAGTGAGAGGGGGTGTGGATGAGGGGCTGTCTTTAACAAAGGAATGGGAGGGGTAAGAAGGGGGAGGCGGCGAGGCAGGGAGGGGGAAAAGAAAAGCTTTTGGGAATACTTGGGAGTGTTTTAAAAGGGGGGAAGCTGGAATGACAGCGAAACACAAAAGGGCAACTGGACCAAAAACATGTCAAGCTTTCTGAGGACAGTGTAGCCAACAATCTATTTCAATTGTGCTACATTATAATGGCTGGCTTTGTGGAGAAATATAGAAAATGTAATGAACAGATTCAGAAAAAACTTTAAGGTTTTTATTCAAGTATTTTTATGAGCGATAACGGAAAACACTCAATTTACAATGCAAATGAAGAATGGGGGTGCGAAGAGAAACGCATGCAATAAAAATCAACAGGCAGGCAAAACATCCCCGAATTGTAAAAAACACGTAATGATTAATCTTCGTGTGACACCGTGCCATGTTTTTTATTCATCTGTCATACTGTGAAAAATAAATGCACATGAATATTCAGGAGTGAATATGAATATGCTGGCAGGATATCAGTAGAAAATGTGTTTTAATCCATAGCATCATTTTACTAGTTTCTCACTACTACAAATGTTTATTTTACATCCATAATGGGGTCAACAGCACAGAAAGCTCATGATTATTTTTTATACACCCCCATCTCCAATACTAACTGACATGTACACAACAGAGGTTCATCTTTACAAAGAAGCCAGTACATGCTATCAATTATGTATACGGTCTGTTTCCTACCCCACCCTTCTCTGGATACATAGCCGCGCACAAACATATCTTACAAGGTTATGCATCAGGGGCCGTTTATCTTTTTGGACACTGACTTTAGGGGCCTTGGGGATTCGGGCTCCTACCAGAGAACGCGGGGTCAACCAGGCCTCCAGCACGGGGCCCTGGGTTCACTCACCAGCTGTGGTGCTGGGCCCCATGAATAACACCCACACTCCACCAAGGCCATTAATCTCCCTTCAGGCTGACACGCAGACTAAGTAATACATTTAGCAAAGACAACTGGTCCTTCAGTATCATTCGAGAAAGAAAGCTAAAATAACTCCCATCAGCTAATGAAGAAACAGAAGGGGGCGCCACATCTGGTGGATTCGACATACCCTCTATCATGATTCAAATGAGACCTAATTTGACTTCAAAGCACTCAGTGATGCATCTTTAATGTGGTGCTATCTCAGAAGGTTAACATCTCTCTCAGTGTGCTCTCCCAGCTGGCAACTTTCATTAAGAAACAACCACAAACTCTCGGCACTTCCCGCTCTCACACGGAGATCAGCCGCGAGGCTTTTTATCTGCTTCTGCTGGTTTCTCTTGCCAAGTTCCTGGAATGATGCATGCTTGGTGTTCTTTAGGGTTGATGTGACATGGAGCGGCATGCTGTTTTAAAAATGCTATTCTATTATTTACAATTCTGTATAGTTAAATGCAAGAACATCTCTTCTAAATGACTTAAGGTGCATTTATGGATATTTAGTTGTGCACAACCCCAATCCATATGAACATTTTACAGAAACACCACACGTCTAAGAGCCCTTTAAACCTGTTGCCCTGTTACTTCATCACATGTTGGAGTCTTTAGACAGCAAATTTCTCCTTCCAGATACAGAGCGCAGCAGCTGGTTGATTGTCATTTTGCATAGATTATCATCACATAAATTAGACAGTTTTGATTATGAGCAGATTTTCCTAACTACCCAACTCATTACGCCACACTGCTCATGCAGCAGACACAAATTTGACAGGAAGAAAGAGAGATACAGCGAGATATTTCAGGAGAAAGGTGGGAGATGGAGAAACCTACTGCATGTGTGAGAATAAGCTAAACGGCTGGGAGTTCCTATCTCCAGTGTTCTGTCATACAGCTTGCAAAAATAGAAAACAACCCCACTACCACGCTGGAGAAGAAATGAGAATTTCTTTCACACTGTCTGCCGGCGTGTCAATAGAACGAGAGACTTTACACATGGGAAATGACATCAGTGTGATTTAACGTGAGAACACATCTGCCGGCTGGCCCGCTGTCTGGTGGATGCACTCCGCCTGTCTACGATGCATCCAGGTGTGGGCTATCACACAAATTAAGCTGTTTGCACAAAATCTAGTCATTTTATCAGACCCGGAACATCAAAAACCATATGTCGAGGTTCCAGTTCTAATTTTAACTCGTACCTGTCAATTCAATAGTTTTGTTTGAACAACATGAGTTTGAAGACTGTGGTTCGTATGGTTCCCGTCATTTCCAACAATCCCATGGGTACAGATGTCCAAATCAAATCTATGTCAGTTTGACAGCTTCATGCTGTCTGTTCTGCACACCGATCTCAAACCAGATGATTCTGGTAAAATGATATATAAACAAAACTTATATATATACACAAACTCAGCCTTGTATCTGCTGTGGTTTATGCAACCACGACAGAATCAAACCAAAATAGTCTTTTTAGGCCATTTTTTCTTATTTGATAGGCAGTATTTAAGGAGACAACAGGGGTATGGGATCGGCAAAGGACCTCGAGCCGTGATTCGAACTCGGGTGGCAGAAATTGCGTCTGCACCATATGTCGGAGCACTGTCCACTACACCATCGGCTCCGACAAAACCCAAAATTGTTAATAAATATCTGTTTTTCACCCCATAATAAAAAATGGGTTTATAAATGTAAAAAAGTAATAAAAAAGAAATGCTAAACAATAAATAATTAAATAATATTATATTATATGTATATATCATAGTAGTATTTGTTGTATAAATGTGATGTATTTTGATACAACATTGTGTTCAGATAAGATGGTTTTTCTTACTGTATAACAATAAGGAGTAATACTACAATCTAAAAAATGTTGGATTGTTTAAACCTAATTTGTTATTATAACCCAACAGTTGGGTTTGTCCATATTTGACCCAACCATGGGTTAAAACAACTCAACATGTTTAATGTGTGTATGATCTTAATTGTGTCAAAATGTCATACTGCAAACAAATCAATAATCCTACAAATAGGCTTTATTTTCTTGAAAAGCCGAGAATATTTTTTTCAATCCAACATTAGGTCAAAAAGGGACGACCTGAGCCATTGGGAAAAATGTTTAAATTTGACCCAACAATGGGTTAAAACAACCCATCACTTTGGCTTAAAGGGGACATATCTTGAAAATCTGTCTTTTTCCATGTTTAAAGCAACACTAAAGAGTTTTTGCTCTTTGCTCCCCCTACAGGTTGAAAGCGGAATTGTCCATTACCACTGTCATAAATAATTTAGCCTACTGCAGCATAGCTGGCTCTGATTGGATTGTACGTCTGCCGTAAAGCAAGTTTTTGTAGTTTTCACTGGAACTACAGGACCGTGACCCGACAGTTGGAAACTTCTTTAGTGCGGTTTTGGCCGATAGAGGCCTGCAAAGCGAATGTGAAAGTGCCGTTCACCCTGTTTCGAGTGGATGAACGACTGACTCTTTTTTGGAAACGTTATTTTAAGGTAAAAAAAGTCTTTGGTGTTGCTTTAAGTGCTATAATTGGCTACCCAGTGCTTGTATCAACCTAGAAAATGTGAAAACGATCAACCCAGTACCTTAGTTTTAGTTAACCATTCTCTGCAAGCATGTGAAAAAATAGATTATTGAAATTTGACTTCCCTTGTGATGTCAGAAGGGGATAATAGCGCCCCTTAATCTGCACTATCCAACCACAGCACTGCCATTTAGTGCAGAGATCAACTCATTTGCATTTTAAAGGACACACCCAAAAACAGCACATTTTGGCTCACACCTACAAAGTGGCAATTTTAACATGCTATAAAAAATTATCTTTACGGTATTATGAGCTAGAACTTCACACACATACTCTGGGGACACCAAAGATTTATTTGACATCTTAAAAAAGTCTTGTGAAATGTCCCTTTTAAAACAACCCAGCATACGTTACTGTAAATTACAACCCAACGGGTTTGTCCCGTCCTTTTTTGACGCAAACAGAAAAAAAGAAAATTTTGGTGGTAGTTTTCATGTCCAATTTAGCAACTGAAGCAATATAACAGTTTAACTCTTAACCCACCAACCAACCAACACAATTAAAAATGCTTTAGTACCATTCTGCTATCTGAATAATTCAAAAGAGTTTCCACTATTTTTAGGCATCTTCAGTTGCAAAGGTCACTGCATAGGTCTCTCTATACCTCACTGTATATTGTTCATGTGTGTGTGTGTCCTTGGCACAATCCACTAAAGACCACAGCAGATAAAACACAATTACCCTAATCCTTCTTTCCTAGCTCAGTCCTCAACATAATACCTATTAGGTGATGTGTGCTCAGCACGCGGGCGTCTACCGTACATCACATATTGATTTTGGTTGAGGATAGCCACTGCCACTCAGGTTAAGTGCTTTAGGACTGAAGAAAACCAGCATCAAATAAATCCCACCTTCTCCTGTATATCTAAGAACGAGCAAATAAATCACTCCGGAGGAATGTTTTATTGCTCAGTGGTTGCTCTTACATTTCCCTAGGGAATCAACATTCGTCTCAGGCGTTTCTCCTAAAAATCTCTTTAAACAAGATCCATTAGCCCAAATTGTGACATTGTCAAGATCACTTGTGGATTTGTTTTCATACAAGACAAAACTGAGATGCCTCTATCCAAACATTCCATCAAAGTTCCTTTTATCTGTATGCATGTTGACTGGGATCAAACCCATGGCTTTTGTGTTGCTAATCCAATGGTCTACCCACTCAGCTACAGGAACATTTGTGATCTTACGTAATCCCTAACTACGTCTCCACCAGAAAACTTTTCCAAACAAAAACATCCATTTGATGAAGACTTATTTCTTCCACAGCTGGATCTTCAGCTCTGGGTGGAGCAAGCTCATTACCCCCCCACCCAGATTGCTCCTCACCCTGGGACGAGCTGTTGAGCGCAGGCAGGAGCGCAGCTGCCCGGGGCTGAGAGCTGGAGGTCTGGGAACAGGCCAGCCGCTGCGCACTAATGGAGAAGAACTAACCAGCGACGGCATTCAGAGCCCATCATTCATCAGCGTGCTGTTATTCTCTCTCATCATGGTAACTGCAATAATGATTGCAGCATTTAATACTTGCCATGCTTCAGCTACCCACTCTGTTCTTTATTTCTCAAAGTGCTTTCTTAATGGCCCTCATAGGACAATTGTGCTGGGACCATGGCAGGGCGAGGAAGGTGGGGGATCTTTAAGGAGCCGATGAGGCAATGTGCCAACAAAGAGACAGCACGAATGGCAGTGAGTGAATCTTGTGTTGGAGACTTGCCCGAATTTGTCTGTGTTTGACGCTGGGATTCATGAGAGATGCCATCCATGACGGACAGGAGCTATGTGATTGAACTCCAAGGCAATGCAGGTGGGCAGCTGTGGAACTAAATTTGAGGACTAGCTTGGTCTAAACAGAGCGGCTTGCTGAAGCGATTCTCAACTGGTTTTGCTTGAGGACTTCATAACAGTTTATGCCTTTACCATAAAAACATAATGAAATATCCAAGACTCACAGTGCCACCCTATCAAGTTGAGAACCTACACTGCTTTCCATCTCCTGATCTGTTTTTACAAAATCTGTACGAGAAAGGCGGCATAGCCACGAGTTGTTATTGAGAATTTCTGTTAGTGGAAATGATCTCTGAATGCTGTTCATTAGTTCAATGTATGGAAAATGAAATAATGACATGCACATTTCAGCTTCTGGCTCAGCTACTTCAACACCATCTGTCTGGTGCAACATTTTATCACGGAAACTTCTGTGTAGTACTGCAGTCTATTTATCGGCAAATCTACACTTGAGACAATACTTATTTTCGGTTCATCCTCCAACATCAATAGCAGCACAGATTCGCCTTTACATAATTAACCTCTGCTGAATAGAGGCCAAATTCAGCCTGTTTTCCATCTACTATAAATTAACCAGAGGTGGAGAGGATGCAGTGATTGGGTGACATGGTGTGAGCCACATTTTATAAAAACAAACAAACGAGAGTGCCGAATGAATATCGTTTCACGCAGGTCTACAGTATATAGACAAGAACCAGCTGTGCTACTTCATTTTTAAATGAAGGCACGTCTGCAAAGCAGCAAGTGCTCAGGGAGCAGGGGAGTGGTTCACCAGCCCGTCTGGACATTTTTACATTCTTCTCTAGCTCATAGTTTATGATTGCTTGTAACCAAACACACACAGACTCATATACTGACACACACACAGTACAACTCCAATGAAAAATCCAGCTAAGACCAGCATAAGCTGGTGAGCTGGTTTTAGCTGGTCTCCTAGCTTGGTTTTAGCTGGTATTGCTGGTGTATCAAGCTGGTCAAGCTGTGTTTTGGTCATGTTTTAAGCTGGTCAAGCTATGTTTTGGTCACTTTTTAAGCTGGTCAAGCTTGACTTAGCTGGTCACGCTGGAAGACCAGCTGACCCACCAGCTTGACCAGCTTTGCCAGGCTGGGAGAACCAGCTTAGACCAGCTACTGCCACCTTAAACCAGCTAAAACCAGCTACCATCTTATGCTGGTCTTTGCTGAATTTTTCAGTAGGGTATGCAACCACCAGACTTGTTGTTTTACGGCGCATTCACACGGGGCGTAAGTGTTAACGCTTAACGGAAGGCTTGTCTAAAGCGTGACCAACAGCCAATCACAGGGGCCGCAGCACATGCTCCGGTCTTCCATAAACGTAATTGGCTCTGCCTAGGTTATTTGCATAAGGCAATCTGATTGGCTGACGCTTGCGTTGCCGCTTGAAAAGTTGAGAAATTTTCAACTTCTGCCGTGAGCAACGGCAGTGATGCGGCGCCGACGGATCCACAATTCAGTTCGCCAACGCTTGACGTCACCAATTAAAAGTGAATGGGAAGCGTCAACGCGTACGCCCTGTGTGAATGCGCCATTAGAAGTTTTAATGTACATCCATGTTTATTTTTCAATCTTTTTTATTAAAACAGAACATACAGGGAATATGTAAACAATTTTTTTTATTTTCAGAACTAAATATTTTCTTTAGGCATCGTCAGTGTTTAGGCCCAATCCCATTTCTCTATTTTACCCCTTCACCTTACCCCTACCCCTTAGTTTTGCACATTCACGTGAGAGTAAGGACTATCCCAATTGGCCCTTACCCTCACGTGAATGTGCAAAACTAAGGGGTAGGGGTAAGACAGAAAAATGGGATTGGGTCTAAGTGTGACCTTTCTTGGCACTAAACACATCTTGAGTGTTTTTGAGCAGAATGAAGTAAAAAGACGAATTTCTTTAAAATTACAAATTGGGATTTAATCTGATTTAGGTTTAGAGATCCTGCAGTTTCCTACTATTGCTCAAATGGAAGGGGACTTTCCCCTTAAAACTTGACACATCAGTTTACATTTTTATACAGTTTTAATTCTAAATACACATTTCCTGTATTTTCTGGGTGTATTCTATTAAAGAGACTGAGAAACAATTAAATATGATCACTATAATGCTGTTTTTACACCAGCCGCGGTAAAGGTGGCAAAAACGCACTATTCGCGCATAGTTGGAAGCTTGAACATTTGAGTTTACTCACTTCATTCGAGCTTGAAAGGTGCGCGTGAAATTCTAGTCATTTGAGACACTCTGCTGAGACTCCGCTCGCTTCCTATAATCACATCACTACTACAGCAAGGTCCTGGTTGGCGACGCAGAAATCCGCAGAAGTTCAGATTTTTCAACTCGTGCGTTTCCCGCGGCAACCCTCAAATCGCGCAGGACGCGCAGTGCGCATCGCGCGTACCGTGCTGCAGGATGCCTAATCGCGTTTTTGCATTGACTTCTACCGCGGCTGGTGTAAACGCAGCATAATGGTGCATTCCCACCAGCCGAGGTAGAGGCGGCAAATCGCGCTATTCACATGTAGTTGGACGATTGAACATTTGAGTTCACTCGCTTCATTCGCGCGTGAAATTCTAGTCATTCGAAACATTCACGCGGAAATGGGAGGGGCTTCTGCAACTCTGTTGAGACTCCGCCACTCCGCTCCCTTCTTGTAACCACGTCACTACTACAGCAAGGTCCAGATCGCGGCGCGGAAACCGCCAAAGTTCAGATTTTTCAAGTCGCGCGTTTCCCGTGGCAACGCTCAATTCGCGCAGAACACGTAATTCGTGCTGCGCTTACCGCGACGCAGGATGCCTAATCGCGTCTTTGCATTGACGTAACATGTAAATCACTCATGTTTGCGAGTTGCAATGGTTTTAATACTGTACAAACTGTTAATCTATTTCCTTCCCCAAACCCTAACCCCAAACTTTTTCTTACTTTACATTTTCAAGAAATACTATTTTGTTTGATTTATTAGCTAGCTTGTTTCCTCATGGGGACATTTGAAATCAAAAATTTACTGGTATTCCTATCTTTGTGGGGACATTTGGTCCCCACAACGTGATAATTACCAGGTACACACACACACACAGATACACCACATATATAAATCCAAATACTGACAAACAATTAATGGGCAATCTGTTCTCCATAAAAAAGTATTTCACAGCATTTCAGAAAGTTACAGTCTCCAGTGTTTTATGTTTTCAGAATATTTCACAGTCCGCTGTTATGAATATTACATTTCTATGTGGAGGCCTAACAAGCTTGAGCTAAATACAAAATTCATAAACACTCTAAAAGCTCTTTTTAAATATCCCGTTATCTGCATCAGAATATACCATACTGTACCATCTCTATCATGTAGGATCCTCCAATATATTATACTGTAGCTACACACACTCTAAATTCTTCAAAATATGCAAGGGCACACTTGTCCACACAAACCAAGCTTTTTTCTCTTATCAATTCTGACAGTGACAAGCTATTATACGCTGGGACCGTTTCATTTGCATTTACAGTAATGAACTCTTTCTCTTCAACCTTTCATTTTCTCCCTCTTTCTCTCTTACGGCTCGTTCTCTGTCGTGCCAGATCATCTTGGGTAGAGGGCAGAAGGGAATCTTAATTGGCATACATTCCCATCCGAGGAGAAAAAAGGAGCTTCTATTATTTATATTTCAAATCAAGAGCCTCTGCAAGTCTCCTTCCACAAAACAGCCTTTTCATCCTTTCTCACATCAATCAGACAGTTTTCAAAGAGTAACTGTCAAATGTGGGAGAAGCTTTATGCAGCTGTGTATTTGCAATCAGGCAAGGCATTATGGGTATTACAGGGAACGCAAGATTGACTGCACAATTGCAGTTGTTTTTTTAAGAGCAGCGGAGAGCCGAGTAACCCGTTGAATCATCTGTGACACCGAGGCATTGTACGCCCGCACAGCCGGCCTGCGAACGGTCGCAATGACACAGGTGTTCGAAGGATGAGGAAAAACAGGGTTGCTTCATCACCTGGAACGATCTGTCAGCAGTCAGAGAGCCGATAGAGACCCAACAGCCCAGGAAGATAGACATAAATTCCTCTCATGCCGAGACCGACTATCTCTCGGTTCACTTTAAGAAGGCTAAATTCAGCTAGTGCTTCATGTTAAATGAACTTGGACTGGAGCAATCATCTCTCCTACCGTTTCATTCTCCATCCCGCTACACTTTGCAAAACGCAACGGGCCCTCGCCTATCCTGGAATGACATCCGGTATGCAAAGCGTAAAGAAACACACACCCACACAGCTGCTTTTGGAAGCGTGGTGCAATGATTGGTTTGCATTTAAATACTAGAGATGCCTCATCCATTATTCACCTGCAAACCAACAATGAGCGACAACAATAGACACTGTGGTGTGGACGAAGAGTTTCCTCCAAGAATCCGTACAGGATTCTCGAGAGAGTGACAGATAGGGAGAAGAAAACTGGGAGGGGAGAGATTGAATCGAGAAAAATAACAATGTAGAGCAGACATGACCTCAGACTTATCCAATGCAAACATTTGTTCTCTGCGTAATCAGCAAACGTAAGCAAAGTAATGCCAGAAAAAATATGCAGGAAAACACTGAGCTTGTTGGAATGAAAATATAAGACTTGCTGCACTAAGCTGGGTCAGGTAATTTTAGCATTATATTAGACACATAAAGTGCATTGTGCCATCTCAACCAATCCTCAACCTGACTGAGAAAGGTCACGTCAAAGATTGAAGTCGATGAATGACATCAAAATTTGATGATTCTTACCTCAGAATTAGTTTGAGATTTTAGCCTGGATTTTATATTCAAGGTCAAATATACTGTATGTTAGAATATGATAATACATTTATACAGGTAACAAAGTTGACGATAACAGGGCTGACCGTTTTAGTTTAATGCTTATACTCATTAAAAGTGGAATGTGAGCCTTTAAAAGGATCTTTTGACAGAAGTGCAATATAATATACATAACTTTATTATAAGTGGTGTATAAAGGCCTTACATAATGAACTCTGTTGTTTTTATTACCTTACTGTACATTCACACCGCCACCGGTGAGAGCGTCATAAAACGCACTGGCTGCCCTGTCAATGACGCTATAGAATAAGCAGTGTTTCCTGCAGAAAATTCGTTAGTTAAGGTGGTATGGGGCCGAGGGCGTGGCAATCAAATGGGAGGGGCGTATGCGTCATGATGAAAATTAAAATATTTTAATAAAATAAATAAAATATTTATTTTTAAAACACTCAAATAAAACTTCATTTTGAAGAAACTATGACAAAAAAATCAACACATACTAGATTATTAATGAATTAAAGGTGCAGTGTGTAATTTTAGAAGGATCTCTTGACAGAAATGCAAAATAATATACAAAACTATATTATCAGGGGTGTATAAAGACCTTTTTATAATGAACCGTTATGTTTTTATTACATAAGAATGAGACGTTTTTATCTACATACACAGAGGGTCCCCTTACGTGGAGGTCGGCATTTTGTGCCGCCATGTTTCTACAGAAACCTTTAACGGACAAACTTTTTTTACTAAGTTATCTCTGACAATGACATGTTTTACCGGTGGCGGCTACTGTAGCTTCTCTGTGCGTTTCAAAAGCGAGAGGTGAGCAGTGTACTGAGCCATTGGTTGCAATTTGCAACCTCACCATGAGATGCTTCTAAAATTTACACACTGCACCTTTAAATGTTTTACCTCTAACAGGAATAGCTGCGTGATGAAGTGAAACTAAAGGGTTAATAAACACAAACTAAACCAGATGTTGTAGAACGTCTGGCGAACGATGATAGATAACGCAAAAATTGTAAAAACTGATTATTTCCCACTATTAATTACATTATGTTAAAGAAATGTGTAACTACTGTAGCATGTAAATAATGCACATAAATAAAGTGAGCAAGAGCGCTCAACAATTATATCTAATCAACAGGCACGTGAAACCCTAGCAGGTTGCTCAAACAACAAAATCACCAGCTAACTTACTTTAAAATTGCAAGAACTGTAGACTTATACAATAACGGGCTTAAATAAACCCAAAACATAAGTCCGCTTACAGTTCTCACGGACACGCGTTTTATCAATTGGCTATCCACCAGACATGACTGACCACGTCTTATTTCATTTTGGCCGTGTGGTGCGCGTGCACGCTCGCGGTGTGTAGCGCGTCTGCGCTATTCTATGAGATGTTTTATCAACTGGCTAGTTATCCTCCAGACAGTGACGATACGGACCACGTCTTTCTCATTTCGGCCATGTGGCGCGCGTCCCCGCTCGTGGTTTGATGCGCGTACGCGCTATTCTCCGAGATGCACTTGACGGCCTTTTGTGCAGTGAATATCTAGTTAAGGCGGTAGGGTTTCCAAGCTTAGGCTGGCCGCCTTAAATGAAATATGCTGCGGGAAACCCTGAAAAGTGTACTGGTTCTCTGACGCGCGAATGCATCCTCTGGACTTCTCTCAAGCAGAGGTTTCCGCCTTTCGATTGGTTGTCGCCGAACGTTTATGCCTTCCGATTGGTTGCCGCCGAACAGCGTCATAGCCCATTACCATAAAGTTGAGCTGATTTTAACTCTCACACCGTCCAAGATGCCCGCACCGCTGCTCGCCAGAGCACATTGCACCTTTAATTTCCTAGAAAATGTAATGCTAATAAATCTACCAATATCCAATACACTATAAAACGTAGTAACAGGGTTGACATTTTTAAATCGTCACCTATTGACAAACATATGTATAAGGGCTTGAGGGACACAAAAGGGCACCCGTTTCATCAAAAATCAGGTCTGACAGTCTTAGACGTGTGAGGAATTCACAAACTGACCGACTGCTAAGCTCTCTCTACCCCAGCCTTTAGTTAGATAACTCTGCCTCTATTGGCTAATAACACAATAGCCTTATGCCAACCCTCTCAAACAGCTGTAAATAAAATGTCTGTTCCTGTTATTGCTGTAATACAAAGTCAATTTTGCTTTTTTTGATCAGTCCAGTACATTCTATCTGTCCTCATGTAGTCACTGCTAGTGAAGGAGTTAGTCTGAATAAAGTGTGAATGGAAAAAAACTGAACCTTCTTTTGACTGAAACCACCACATTTTAATGAGCAACCCAGAGGCCATGGGTCAGCCGCGGCAGCATCGAACCCATCAGCAAGCCCCCCCCCTCCAGGTATCTATTCAGCAACACGGCTCTACAGTCTCCCTATTTCCTCCCAATTACATCCTCTGCTCTCCTGTGTGATAACTTCATTGCATTTTCTGATTAGGGGAACATCACAAGCACGTGAACGCAACCTTGCGGGATTCAGGCTACTCAGCCCGCCCCAACTTTCCCTTTTTTCAATTGCTTCTTATACTGATGATCTATATTCGCCCTTCCTGACAATCATTCTCACATTTAGCTATCTGACCAAAGTACCACCCAACCCCCACTTCCCTCAGGAGAGAGCAAGGGTCATGTGACTCCTCTCACCAGGCAACAAATTGGCTCCGTGTTCCAGTGTACAAAAGGGCCGTTGTCATGTGACACCCTTCGAAACGATCCACTGACACGTACGTGGAAAACTGCATGATCTCATTCATTCTGAGGTTGTTTGTGACATACAATCTCGGAGAGGCTGGGCGAAATAAAATTACGTGATGATCGCTCAGACGCCTTGTATCAAAAAAAAAAGGATGGATATTGATCGACCACACAAAGGAGATCATTAGACTCATTACTGATGGTGAATAAGATGGTGTTCGCTAGCCTCGGCTTTCTATTTGGAGATCTAGTCACTGCTTGACCCAATTTATTATACCACGGCAATTCAACAATGCTTCCAAACAACTTATTTAACTGCAAAACAATGCACTGTTATGAACTCCTTGACATCACATCTACTATAAAAATATACACACCTATAGCAAAAAAGCAGAGAAAAGAAGTGATGTGACAGACAAATCCTTATTATTCTATCATTAATAATTGCTATAGCCCCCTGCACCATATATACATCAAAAAATCTGCATTGGGTAAATTGGGTCACTTTTTGCATCACAGTCATCAAATTTTCTTGAATTTACCCAATTTCTATATCACACTATAATAATGAATGAGAAACAAAAGGTGGGAAAAAGCACATGGGAGGTCAAGGAAGGGCAGTCTGGGTGGTCTGCAGGATGATGTGTATGTACAGTACATTACTGCTGGGTTAGTGGTGGAGGTCACACTTGGGTTGGAGAGAGGCAGAGAAGGCACAGAGCGCATTTGAGGTGAAGATGAGATCAGGAGAGCGAAGTCAAATAACAAAACAAAGAGACTCAGGGGAAAACATCGGAGAGATGGAAAGAAGAGAGGAATCGCACAGGATGATAAGCCAGAGATAAACAAAAGAGCGGATGAAATATGGGGAGTTCATCTGTACGAGAGCAAACCTGCCAGTGAACTGAGAAAAAGTACTGTCTGTACATTTGTAAAAAACTGTATTTTTTATTATATACAAAATAAAAGTGCAGACCACGCTGCCACTTACAGCAACATAATACCTAAGCTAGTCACATACTATATCTAGTATTAAACTTTTTACGGTCATTTTCAAACTTCACTATCAGAATAAAATTATCCATAGCTGTCACTAGGGCCTTACTCTTCCAAAAAGTACTCCTTAGAGTATATATATGTAGCTCCTAGGTCAGCCCAGTTACACAAAATTACGTACCTATTCACATAATTTTTTATTCTTTTTCGTGACACAGTCACGAATATCTGTGTTTTTTCGTGATTGTATCACAAATTTCTGTTTATGTGTCATTGTCACGTATTGGTCACTCAACTGTTTTGTCCTATTTTCTTACCATTGTAGCTTCGGTTTAGGGTTAGATTTACATAAAATGACATCCTTACACAAACCCAACTCTAACCCTAACGTCAGGCGAATTTTTTTTACATTTAGGGCGTTTTCACATTAGCACGTTTGGTGCGCACCCTGGTTTGATTGACGTCAGAGTTCGGTACCTTTGGATGATGTGAACGCTGTCTTCTGAACTCGGGTGCGCACCCGCGAAACGTACTGGAGTCCGCTTAAAAAGGGTGGTCTGGGGTCCGGTTCATGTGAACTCCAGAACAGTTCGCTGCTAATGTGACCGCAATTGTACCAAATCGCGGAAGTGAACCGCTGTTAATTACGTATTATGTGGAATGTCCCCACTAAGATAACAGACGTGCGTGTGCATGCACTTACCTTGACAACAAAATGCATAGAAAGCTTGCTTGACTTTTGTTCTTATTTTTTTAAACCTTTGGTTTTGTTTTAATACAGAAACGCACTTGCGTCTGTCTGCCGCAAATATACTAAAGTCGTTTCGACGACAAAGGGCTGACGTCAATTTTTGCGGAGGCATTCAGAAATCATCTCTCTGCTTGCAGTTCGTCAATCACGCTTGTCGTCTTCTCGTTTACAGCGGTTGCCAAGCAACATGAGTACGCGCCGGCTGCAGCTTGATGATACAAGCGTACCGCGGTTCGGATGCAAAAATAATATGTGAACACAGTCCTTGGGGGGCATGGGGAGGGGGGAACAATCGAACTCGGGTTCGGACCAGGCAATCGCACCAAATGTGAAACTGCCCTTAGAAAATATTTTTAAAAATTTGAAAAAATATTATAAACCAATACTTAAAGTGACATACTAACGCAAACACCACTAACGCAATCTAACCCTAAACCGAAGCGAAAATGGTTCGAAAATAGAAAAAAGCAATAACCAATATGTGACAATGACACACAAAAAGAAATTCGTGATACGATCACAAAAAAACTCGGAAATTCGTGACAGTATCACGAAAAAGAATAAAAAAATTACATGACTATAGATACATAATTTTGTGAGACTGGGTAGCCTAGGTACATATTGGTACAGTGTGATTGATGCAGTGTGTAATTTTAAGACGGATCTTTTGACAGCAATGCAATATAATTTTGATTACTATGTTTTCAGTGGTGTATAAAGACCTTACAAAATGAAGTGTATTGTTTTTATTACCTTAGAATGAGCCCTTTTAATCGACATACACCCCGGATCCCCTTTCATGGAAGCCGCCATTTTGCGGCTTCATGTTTGTACAGTAGCCCTAAACAGAAAAACTGCTCTACAGAGCGCATTTGTCACTATGTTGTCTCAGACCATGTTTGTCCTGTGATGGCTACCGTAACTTTTTTATGTGCTTGGAAAGGGAGCTGTGCAATTTGCAATCTCACCACTAGATGCCGCTAAAATGTACACACTGCAGCTTTAAAGGGACAGTAAGTGTTTTATTAATCAAAATCAATGTCTTTATTCATAAATATGTCCTCGTTGGTGTCTCTGCCAGTGATCTGATTTTTCTTCGTAAGCTTAGAATTTCTTCTCTTTACTTGCATTGAACGGGTAAGTCCAAGGAGGCTTCCATGTCCTTCCGTCGTATTGATAAACTGTAATAACAGAGAGGGACAAAAAGCACTAGCTTACCAACGCTTTTTCATTCAAAACACGTGAACTAGCTGAAACGGACAAGGAGATCAGTGATTACATAACGGCTATCGTAGTTGCAACACGTTGCAACATTTGGAAAATCGAGGCGCTAGAGAGCACTATTCATTTGAATGCAAAATACAATTTCACCACTAGATGGGGAAAATCCTACTTATTGTCCCTTTAAGGGAACTGCCCCCGTGGCAGCTTGGGACTATTTTTGGCCATTTTTATAGTTGTTTTGTAAATTATTCAAGGATGGTCAGACTACTTTTTACTAATTTTGATAAACCATAGTTGCTCATACAGTAATCAGTCAAATTCACCAAAGCTGATTTTTACCCACATTTGGTGAATGCTAATTTTAGGGCCTGGCCAAGAGTAATGTGTTACGGTAAGCTGTGCCAGTAAATTGCAGAAATGAAGTGTTACAGGCCAGCTGCACCGTCTATACAGCTGGTAGTATCCATGCGTGGGTGAACGTGTGTGTTTTCATCCCACACCCACACAGAGGACGGCCCGTCTCCATTGTGCAGGCTGACCGCTGACCACAGACTGCTGACAGTGGACACAATCCAGAATGCATCTGCAGCCAGGCAGCAACCCAGCCAAAACCAATCCGGCACTGGGGTTGAAAGAACTGATGGAAAACTAAAGCCAGAACCAACATATTCACAAAAATACTTTCAGAAAAACAAAGCATAGGGTGCACAATAGCCAAACTCTGTTGAGGAACACCTGGCACGTTTGGGAAGAGCAGTTTACCACGGCTAGATGCTGACAGTGATGGAAGACGGGCGATTTACCACCCCGGTCGAGGACGGACAACCGGGTGGACCACAGTGATGCGTCTCTGACCCGTCTGTCGTCTGGCTGTCCTGGCCACATGCGAGTCCGACTTGGGTCAATTAGCTGACCTGTCAGTCTTTCCAACACCTGCCCACAACAAATCTTTGAGAAAACAATACCCCATTTCTCACAATTTCACACCACAATCAAATCTCCATCTGTTTTCTTTCGCCTCATATTTCATACTTTTTCCATCTCTCCTGTATCATTTCCACTTCTATCGATCAAAACAGTCTCTCTATAATTCGTAGCTGTATTTAGTGACTCCGTTAGACAGCGAAATATAAGAGGAAGAGAGAAAGAAAATGGGCAGCGAGATGAACAAGTGAACTCATCCTACAGAAGCCGGTGGCACTTTGGTAAAGGTTATTGTCTTATAAAAGCCTGAGAGCCTGGAATAATTCACTTGGAAATCAATTTTCATCGCACCATTCATACATTAGCCAGCAGTGATGGACTGTGTGAGAAAAACAGCACCTCCACCCACTTCCTCTCTGTCACTTTCTTTCACTCTCTTGTCTTTATTTCCCACATACTTTCACACCGTACCCCATTTTCATTTTCCTCGCTTTCATATCGGCTCCGGTGCTTCGTTCCGGTTCATTTAAAAAGAGTGAATTAACCTCTAGATTAACTGACCTGTGTTAAACACCTCTGAATGACAAAAGAAAAGGCCACCCGCTAATCTTTGTTAATACGCTGTACAAGTGACACGAAGTGATTGGGTGTTAAAATCTCACGCGTGTTTTCGAGACCAGTGTGCTGATTTCCCAACCTTTCATGTGTAATGTACTGACACAGCCACAACCCAAGTACTAAACCTTCATTAACACCTAACTAGCAGGGTGTAAATTCATATTATACTGAATACCGTTTACATTATTATTAATATATGTATTAAAGTAAGCATTATTATGACAATTCACTTCTAAATTAAAATTCATCAATACAGCGTGTGACAGACTCACCATGTAGTTAAATCTGTTCTGGAGGCAACCGAGGAGAAACCTTTTCCGAGATAGACATAACTTAATTATTTATAAACAAAATCCAGATGGGACGTTCACCAAAGAAAATTCATAAGCGGACTTTGTAGGCAGGAATTTAATTGTCATCAAAACTCAACATGTATCAATTATCAACTGCCAGGGAAATAAAAAGTGTGCATGTGGTGTTATTATATGAGCGTCTACAGTGTCACTCACACAAAGTGACACGACTTAACAAACACTGCAAAGATTAAAAAGAAACTAAAAATGTGCAATCTGTTAACTTAAAAAAAAAGAGGAATGAATAATAATTATTATTATTTTTTTAAATACTGACTAGCCCTAACAGTAAAGCCCAGATTATAGATGATTTCAGCAGTAACAACATAAACAAACAACTTTCGTGGAACAAACTTAACTTCCGGTAAACTTTTGCAAAAAATCAATAACAATAGAGTCATTTTAGAGTAGTTTATTTCTGATAATAAGCAAAATAAATAACAAGTAGATTTAAATAATAGCTAAAGCGTATCAATAACTAAACTGAGCTAATGTTTCTGTGTAAAATGTGTACTATGTAATGTATACAATGTTAACTATACAGATCAGCTGCCAAACCTCCCTTCACATTAGCCTGTGTTTCCCCATGCTGCCTTGTGCGCAAATTTATTCAGGCTGCAAGTCTAGCATGGAAACTATGGACCAATTTTGCTGAAATAGGGAACCAATCACAGAACATGTAGGGGGCAGCAAGACGATGACGACGTCTATGCGACACACCAAAGCAGTTTTGTTTATCCAACACAGCAGCAGACGCAAAGTTACTTTTCGATGCAGCCTTAGATAGTATTCTAAATAGTTTTGAGCGCAAGTTTATTTAAAAAAGAGCAACTTTTGGCGTTAAACAATTTCATATCCAAGAAGAATGTTTGGATATGGCAAGACATGATAACCACGGAGTTTTATAGGACCAACCTGCTAGGCATCGTCGTTGACGAAGTACATTTAACTTATAAATGGTAAGTGGTATTTATTAATATCATATTGTCATTATGCCTTTACTGTGTCCAATGAAAACGTCTACAGTCTGTTTTTTAAGCATACGCGAGCGCACAGTCGTAATGCATAGTTCATTTGACTCATAAACATGTGCTGACGTTCGACGCATGTGCATTGTGACAAATTGCAATACTACGCTACATATTCTTGTTTGCGCATGCGCAACCTACCACAATATACGCAAAACTTCAAAAATCCAGGAGTGTGCGTACAAAATGTGCGCACTCTTCTGATGACCAAAATTGACCTATCCCTTGAACGCAGATGAGCCGATGGTAGTTGAGTATCAGTTGCGGACGGGACCTGAACTCGGAATACTTCAGGATTCAGCCCCATAGAAAAGCACTGTAAGATCCGAAGCTTACATAGATTTTATTGTGTTTATGCTGCCAAAATGGTAAAACAATGTGCCTGGGGTAGTTCTAACACTAATCCCAGGTATCTTAGGAGGATGGGCAATAAAATTTATTTCATTCCATTTTCTAAACCCAAACAAGCAAGAGCATAAAGTCACGAAATGTCCAGATCAACAAGGATGTATACATTTGTTCTAAGGTAAGTCGAAGAAACAATGTTTTAATCTGTGCTAACATTTCCTTAAATGATTTAATCGCAATCATTATGTACTAAAACAGCCTCTGGTAAGTTAGATCAGTGGTTCTCAAACTGGGGTCCGGGGCCCCCAGGGGGGCCGCAAGATGGTGCCAGGGGGGCCCCAGTTTTATGACATTTTTATAAAATATATTAATTTATCATGAATTTTGTGAAATTAAACCTAAAAAAAAATAAGGCAGCACTACTTTGTATAATTTAATGTTTTGTTAAATTAAATGTGAAGTTTTAGAACTTTTTTTTGTCATAAATTTCCTTTGCGGGGGCCGCGAAGGAATGCACCGTACACAAAGGGGGCCGCACGCTGAAAAAGTTTGAGAACCACTGAGTTAGATAGATAGCTTGTGCTAACGCTAGCTAAAGTTCAGTCTCCATATTAAACTGGTTAAATGTAAATTGATTTAATCTTACCCTGCGGTACATAAACAGTGTTAATCCTGATGTCATCTGCAATCGTGACGACCGTAACGATCCCCCACTTGCATTGTGATCTGTAAACCCTCACTTCCAAATTAATCTTGTTTCCCACCATATTTATATTAAAATCAGCCACCGTGTGTTTGTCCGAGCTGGGAACCGTACCTAAGGGGGGCGGGGCTTAGCGATAGGTCAATTGCGGCACACGCACTGTACGCGGACTCTCGTGTACGTTAAAAATGGAATATACTCCGGCATTAAAGCTAACATACTAATATTATCGGTTTCATACATTTAGCAAAAAAACATCAATCTTATTGAAGTACCCTTAGGGTATCTGTTCCCCTAGCTGGGTACCACTAATGAAAACGACAACAGTGGCCAGCCCGTTCGTCATCAGTCTCCCACCAACCCTGCTTCGATGAGGATTCTGTGTATTTGGGAGAGGCTGATAGCTATAATGAGACCAGCCTGTGTTTATGTGTTAATGTAAATGTTTAATGCGTTATGCCGATCAAGCTCCTTCCTCTTCAAGCCCTCCGTGAGCAAAGTAACGCACACCCCACAGCACAAACACCCACCCACCTACCTAACTCCCCCTTCAGCACAGCTCCATCTTATTTAGGCTAATTAAAGTGCTGTATGACAGCGCATTCAGAAGTACCAATTAAGTCCATCAGTCCCTGCTCGTAAGCATATCAAAACAGGTTCTTAATGGACATCCTGTTCAATTTCTTCTTCATACTTTATTCTTCTTTCTCTTATGAGATCGGCATGTCATAACCACTGAAACGGGCTCTTTTTCATTATTCCCACTGTAGGAACCAGAACAGTATGTGGTAAGTGCACATAATGGTATAGCCTGGGGTGCATATAATTAATGGGAGAGTCTGATAACAGTATTGCATTTTTACATCACATTCTATTACAGAATTTAAATTACATTAAGCAATTGATAAACACGGTGAAGCCCTCACACTCAGTACCAAGGCCCTCGTCGGGAATGCTAATAGTTTGTCATGTTTTTTCTTATTAATTAGTCAGACACAATCGTTTCTTTTCCACCTTTTTTGCCGTGAGGGAGAGTAGCATCCTCTATATGGAACAAATAAACCCTGAACCAATTAATCCAATTAATTATACAATGGATTAGGACATGATTTGTATGATAATAGGAGAATGTGCGTGAATAAATAGAGGTGCATGATGGGCCGAATTCAAGTTTCTTTTTAAGTAGTTGATTTTCCTAACAAACAGCTTTTGTTCGTCATTGTTTTTTGCCATAACGTTAGCATGCCAGATTTAATGTGCATTTGCATAGACTTTAATCACAGATCTTTAAATTAATTACACATTGAACGATTCAGCGCTGCGGACGCGCAGGGATTCTCAAGTTGAAGCTTGTTTCACATTTGATTTGAAGAACAGACATGGACCGATTTGATAAAAAGATATGCATAGTGCTCCTGTATATGCATTGCATTAGCAGCGCAAAAGGTCATGGGTTCGAATGAAAGCGTCTTTTAAATGCATCACTGTAAAATTATCTAAATATGTGAGATTTGTAAAACAGTAAAAGGAATCCATGCCTTTCATTATTATTATCTTCCATATGTTTGTCATTCAGATTCCTATTTGACACATGCATAAGAGCTGCTAGCATTTACAACAACAGGGGTAAGACAGCGTGACAAGCCAAAATGTGTCTCCAGCAGAATTAATCAGTGTCAGAATGCTGATTGAGATTATGAAGCACAAGCGTGGGGAAATCTGACAGCGTCCTTAAACAGCGTCGCAGTTCGCCTTCTCTATTTTTACACTTCCTCCCGGAGACACCGCAGGGCTCCTTCCTTTAAATGCTGTGATTGCTAAGTGTGATTATATCTTTTACACATTTACATCGTCATGAAAACACTGTGGGCAAAATAACACCAATCTCTGTATTCAGATTAGTCTGATTCATTACAATAGTGAGAGTTCGCAAACACGGCCTTAGTAGGGGCGGGTGATAAACCGGTAGGTATGACAAACCGGTAAAAATGTGTCAACCGGTAAAGATTTTGGACTATCGTCTCTTTGCTGTGCGCGTGGTCACGAAAACAAACAACAGTGCTAAATGCGTGTGATGTTTCTGTGTGAGAGGAGCGTGCAAGCTGCGCATATGCTGCTCATTAAGCAATTGTTGCTGCTTTATTGGCCCTAAATACACATATGCATCAAAATTCCAGTTTTTGCAAGTACTGTATAAACTCGAATATTAAGGTCTTAAGAGAAATAAACAGCTGAAAAAGGAAACGCATAGTTTGGGCTTTTTAAAGCTTTTTAAAGCCCAAAGTGGGCGGAGCCTTCCATCACCATCTTAGCAGCGCGGCAAAAATCAGCAAAGAGGCAGGATGTGCGCTGCAAAAAAATGACTTTCTTACTTAGTAATTTTGTCTTGTTTTCAGTACAAATATCTAAAAATAAAAACTAAGATATATTTTCTTGATGAGCAAAATGACCTAAGAAAATAAATCTAGTTTTTAAACAAAAACTCTTAAACTTTTTCTTATACACTTAATTCAAGAAAAATTTAAAAACCCCATTGCCAGATCTTTTTGCTTGTTTTAAGCACAAATCCACTTCAATTTTATGTTTTTTTTTTGTCTTAAAACTAGACTCATTTTCTTAGGTCTATTGCTCAACAAGAAAATACATCTTGATTTAAGAATTTTAAGATTAAACAAAAATACGAAGTAAGACGGTCATTTTTTACAGTGTGGATGGACTTACGGTGACTGGTTTCTAAAACCAAGCCCCCCTAGCTCGACGTTAGTGACAGGAGCGGCAGTTTACCTGTCACTCAAGTGGCCACGCCCTTAATTATGCAGAACTTTAAGGTTTAATATCATTTAAACAAATGAGTTACAAAAAACTCACCCCCCTCACAGTTGTCATGAAGGGCAAAATTAGTACCAGGCAGTAAACATATTTATTTTAGGTTTATAAGTTGGGCATTTTAACATGGGGGTCTATGTGGATTGCAGTGACCGCTCGTGACTGCTCATCCGAGGGGCGCAAATTCAAAATATGTGTTCGGAGTGTTCATGTGTGTTGCTTGTGTTTTCAAAATATGTGTTTGTTGCGTCATGTGCATCATGTGTTTTGTCAAAGTGGGTGCCTGCTGCACACACGTCAAAACAGTTTATGATAAAAGAGACGCTCACGTTCACAAAATACACGCAAGACAGTCCCTTAACAGTAAACTCTGATTACGCATGAAATTATGCGAGTATCTGGCAAACGCGATCGTTTGGGCTTTGACAAGACATGTGATGCACATAGGTTCACTCGACACATCGAACACATATTTTGAAATTACGAACCACACACATGACGGGCTACATACATGCATCGTGCGCCCTCCAAAAAAATCTCAGTTTAAGTCACTTTCGTGTTGGCTTCACGACACAGACCAAACGTTCTCCTTGGGAAAAACGCATAGTGAAAAAATTACACTTTGAATTAACTGTACATCCCTTTGGATAAAAGCATCTGCTTAATGCATAAATGCAAAGCATTGCAAAAAATTTCCAGTTACCATAAGTTAACAGTCGATGTGCTGAAAACCTGACCTCCATCTTTTCAAAAAGAATTAATCATTTTCATGATGCCGATTTTGACCTCTCCTTTTGAAGCTGTGCTGAGGGGAAGCATTGGGGTGATGGTTAGTTCTAAGGAACTAGAGGGGTGGGGGTTGTGAGTGGCGGGTAGATCGGGGTCAGGGTGAGCAATTCCCTCACGCCTGTCTGCTGCCTGAAGCCCAGCTCCGTCAGGCAGGCTAATGGAGACCTTAGCCCCATTTAAGCACACCTCCCCTCGACACACACACACACACACTTCAGAAGAAATGGTAGTGATCTGTGCATTTAAGCAGGGGAGCCAATATGAGAGGAGAACAGAAACGAAGGGGGAACTATGGACAGGCGCCAAGATTTTCTATTAATGTAGAACACTGGGGATCAGAGATGTCTGCTGACCAGATGGGTCCCCCACTTAACACAAGGCTGGGTGGGGCCGAACCTCATGCCCTGCCGTGCCCTGGTGTGGCCGTCTGAATGTTAAACAGATCGTATTACTCTGCCCTTGCCCATGTTCTCGCATCTCACCCATTGTGACCTCTAGGTCACCGCTCATCATCCACTCAACCCAATCGGTCTTATCTCTTAACAGCCACGTACGATATTGTTCCATCCATCAACCATAAAGAGACATGAAATCAATGGAGCATTTGCAACATAAAGCTGGCTGCAATTGAATGGTGCTATCTGTGTACATAATGATCCCTGTGAGTAAAAGCTATGTTCATGTGTGATTGCATGGGCAGGGGATGTGAATTATGATGTGTGAGGAGGTTCTCCGGGTTGACATCCAAAGGATTTAGGTTTATGCCTTTTAAGCAGCTATAAAAATCAATACAGATGCTAATGGACAGCGAGGATCAGCGTAGGTGCAGCTGCGCCCCCTTGTGGACATGATTCAAAATGGTGAGCTGACTAATAGCCTGCCTCATGCCTCATATACTTTAAGCTGTTCTTGGATCATTTGCATGATGATTATAAACAACTTTACTGGCATAATAAAAACGCCCTACGCTGTCAAAGCATTAGTTTGCATATATAAGGGCCAAAACGCAATGCTGTTTGTTGGTAACTATTTATCAGTATCAAAGACAGAATCCCAGTCCTGTATGCAAATTAAGTATTGTCATATTAATTTTTTAGACTCACATCATATAAGAAAGAATGGTCAAGTGATTAGTGGTGTATTGGTAACATGGACAAATGATGCCTGAATTTAGTCCTATTTCCAAATGATCATTCAGTTGTTGGTGTAGTTGTCATCATAAATGGGTGATGATATCTCCTGGGTAGCTTTCTTTATGTAACAAAGGCCCAGATTTAATTTAGCATTTTAACATATATTTCAACTAAAAGGTGGGCATGTGATTTTTGGACCAGCATTGTCTTTTGATATATTACTCACATATGAAAGGTGCTGTCATATAGAATGCGTATTATATATGTTAATACAGAGAAGGTTTGTGTGAAATGGGTAAAGGGATCATCACATATTATGTTATTTCAGGAAGGTGTAAATGTGATGCATCAGCTCACACTCACACATGTTACAGTAACATCTCAATGGGGGAAACCTAACACATTTAACATAACTACGCTGCACCTTAATACAGCTACACAATATAAAAATTTAAATGAAAAAGAGAAAGCTATTAAAAATCTATGTTTATTATTATTAAGCATGTTTTAAAAATATTTTTATTATAAACATATTTATATATTAATATATAAATATTTTTAAAACATTTTATTTTTATTATTATGTATATATTTTTATTATATATATATATATATATCAAATATAAATCAATGTATATTATTATTAAGCATGTTTAATATATTATATTAAACATGCTTAATAATAATATACATTGATTTCAATAAATAAAATAAATATAAAGATATATATATATATATATATATATATATATATATATATATATATATATATATATATATATATATATATATATATATATATATATTAACCATGCTTAATAATAATATACATTGATTTAAATAAATAAAATAAATAAAAAGTATATAATAAAAAGTTAATAAAATATCTACCAAGAGTTCAATTATCACCAACATTTTGTTTAATAATTTAACTTTTAATAAACTTGAATTTAGCACTTGGTTTTGACATAGTTCAAGATAGTCTAAACTTCAGTGAAAGGTATGCAGAGGTGTGACCTGCGCTAAACTTTAATTCATCTCAATGGCAATCAAAACCATTCACAAATTTAGAGAAGTAATGCCTTTAATGGCCAGCAGATGGCGGTGTGTACTCTATATACGATTTCCACAGGTGAGACGTACAGTATGGCTGTAAGAAAAACGCTTGCTGACTTTCTCCACACCTGTCACATAGAGAAACAGCTAATCTAGCATTCTACATTTATTTCAACCACTTTATGAATGTAATAAAACTTTCTCCTTGACTACTTAATTGTGACTCAGTCTAATCAAATATAGCATTTCTATGTAGTGACTGTCCTTCACATGAACAGACAGGTCGAGGATGCCTGATCAGCTTATTCAATTACTCAACCTTATTTCGCAAAAAACCTGATGAATACCGTATGTGCATTATCTCATGCCTGAAGCATCACATAATACCCTGGGCTTGATTTAGAGGATTAAAATGATCAGAACTGTCGGAGCCAACATATATATCATTTTCAACACTACCATCACTCTCTCTTCTTTAAAATCAAAACAACAGTAATTATCAAGCCTGAACATTCAATAAAACAGACATTGTGGTTATACTCTTGCTGCAACAAGGCCCTGAAGGCCTTCAGAAGCAGCAGGCTGTTTGCATCATACACCATACCCAGCCTGACTTGGTTAAACACTGACAGACAGTGAGCTGGTAAACATTTTTTAGACGCCCAAGAAGTGCATGCTGGTCTAGTGGAAGACAGAAGACTCCGGATGAGTTATGGCCCACGGCCAGTTAGACAAGCCATGGCAACAACTGCTACAAAACTTCAATCTGATTTCCAGTCGGACGAAGCCCAAAGATGGTGAAAGGTGTGAGAGAGATAGTAAGAGGGAGAGAGGAGAGACACAAAGAAAAAAATAAGGTGATGAAATGAGTTTAGAGTTACGTTTGACTTGAACAGGAGCCTACAGTCATATCAAAGCTTGACCGAAATAAAATACACGACAATGGGTGAATGATACTAAAGAAAACATGAAGAATGAGGAATGTCAACTTGTCTTTACGTGAGTTTAAGAAACTTTAGTATTGAACAGGCCTAGGCAGAATCTGCTAAGGTGTTTACCCGGATCTGTATTGATTTTGGGATAGAAATCTGTGGTCTGTGAATTTAAACTTGTTGAGCGAAGCTGCGAGCTGACTACTGCACTATTAACTCTTTCCCCAACAGCGTTTTTTTTTATAGTTGCCAGCCATCACCAGCATTTTTTTATGATTTTCACAAACGTTTAATGCCTTCCAGAACATGTTTTCAACATGATCTCCCTATTTTTAAATCATTGTGGCTTGGGGTTGGGGATTTAAAACTATTCTCGCCTGGAGTTGGGCTTAGAGTTGGTTAGGTTGTCTAAAAATGTAACAGAAAGTGATTTTAACCCTAACCCCAAGCTACAATTGTACGAAAATAGGAAAACTATGAGAAAACAATATATAAAATGACACAAAAAAAAGGTTGTGCAACAGACATGAAAAACTAGTTATAGAAATTTGTGAGAGTGTCACGAAAAAAGACAGTAGTGCTCAAAGCACTTTCCATTAGATCAGTTTGTCTTTTCTAAATATATACCCATACAATATATCAAATGAAAGAACAGACCTGTTTCATCCTATCTTTATTTGTTCTCTTTATTTTACCTTTCAAATATGGGTAGGTGTCTTTAAAAATAAAAAATTTTGAGCGAAAAGCAAAGATAACTGCATTTTCGTAAAGGACTTTTGTTAGAGATCATATTCAGAACGATGATCAAAACATACACAGAGTTTTTACTGTTTTTAGATCAGTGTATGATTCAGTGTTTAATAAGTTGGGTAGGAGCGCCACCTAGTGGATAATAGTGAAATATGGATTGCCGTAAAATTTCGTCATTGGCAGGGAAAGAGTTAAGGGTTGCAAAAAGCTTCATCACATTAGCCAAAATATTTAAAGGAATAATTCAGAATAAAATTAAAATTCTGTCACTGTTTACTTACCCACGTGTGCTACTTCCTTCTGTCGAAATTTTAGAAAAAATTTAACTGCAATAAAATAGAGATTGGAGCTTTCGAGCTTTAAGCAAACTCAAAAGTATGACAGATGTTGCAGTTTGCAGAATGGTAAAGAAGTTAAGTTAGACACAACAATCCAGAAATGGCATTAGATAAAATAAACAGACGAATAAAGAAAAATCTTGATGATCAATCTTTCATGTAGATCTTTACATATAATATTAAACACCTTCCTTTTCAGTTATCATTTTCTATGATCATCATCTGTCAGCTTAGGGGATGGAAAATCTTGAAACTGTCAACAAAAAGTAATGTCTCATTTGACACAACTACTTCCATCTTTCTCTGCCACATATACTAGTTTCAGTATGACTGTTATGACTCTCGAAGTCATGCACATCATAAAATAATCACACAAAGAAAGCACATGTCTAAAACCCTCCACCCACTGTGAATCGAATAGCAAACAGCTAATTTGAATTTGCAATGTACCCTTTATGGGCTCTGTGGCATAGATAAAGGGCCTCTGGGGTCCCGCTTGGCCGTGTGCTGGGGCCTAGTGCTAACTTATGCCCAGAATATGAAAAATAAACTTGCACACATAAGTATAGATAGTAGCTTGACAGCTGATCCTTCTGAAAGTTGCAGAGTTAAAAAAGTGTGTTGGGGCGAGGGTACCTGGCAACCCACTTCGCAATTAAAGAATGCTTTAAAAATGGATATTAAAAGGTTTAGGAGATAATAAATATAAGTAGCACAATATACTGTATAAACAACAGCATGGCCTCCACCTTAGGTTTATTTGCTATAAGAGGCTGATAAACAAGGTGGGGTGCTAAAGATGTTCCCAAGGTCAAACACTGGGACTGAGGGGCATTAGGTTCACAAAAGAAAGAGAAAAGAACAAGTTAAAGTCAGACAGTAAGAAATTACAGTAATGATACTAAAGAAAAAGTAAGATGAGTCACTAAGGAAAGTGTTGGTGGGACGACAGTGAGCTATTATGGAGAGATGAAGCTGTACGCACTCTCATTGGCTCTCATCAAGTCATTTGCATAATGGAAGTTTGTTCAACATTTATGCATCGCAAAGCTGCTGTTGCTCACATGTTCTCAAATCGCTAATTCTCATTGAAAATGAATGACTTCCTGTCACTCAATTCGCTGTCAGTGAATACCGGACGTCCTTGACGAGGTCACGTGACATCGTTTCTGCATCAAGAACACACTCACGTTTGCATGTCCTTGGTTAGGAGGGTCAGAGAGATCAACCGCTCCAGTTTATGTGTAAGAAAGCCATGGAAGCCTCACAGTTAGATAGCACCAAAGCGGTGCTAAAACAAATACTTTTGGACTTCAAGCTTTATAACAGCATTAAAAATACTGTTATTAAACTAAAATTCCCTGTCTGTAAAGCTGACTTTCCAAAAATAATATTAAAATGGAAAATGAACTAAATCTGCATTTGCTGCAATGCATCAAGTCCAATGTAGACAGGGCGTAAAAATTGCCCTTGACCCAGCATGCCTTTATTTTACTAAACAGCATATAGCAAATCTACAGCCTGTATTTCTCACAGTGATATGCATTTCAGCCCACAAAGCTGCAAACAACAACAAAACTGCATCCTTAGACCTCATCCTTCACATCATCCTTCATGCGGATACAATTTTTAAAAAGTACATTACAACCGACAGACATCATGTTCTGCAGAGTCTCCCGCATGTTTCGTTTTATGCGATCTGGAGCCGAGCTGAATCAAAGTGAAAATAAGCATTAGTCATTGTGACAGACAGCAGTGAGCCACTAATGAATCTGAACGTTTAGCTGCCGGCTGTGCCGAAACCTCAGGCGCGGCCCACCGGGTTTACTCCTCACCACCCTATAATTGCGATCTTGCAGGTGCTGAGGTAACAAACTTATTACCGTCGCTCCGGCTGTGAGATAAAGAGCACACGGGAAAATGAATTTGCCATTGTTCTGCACATGACTGCACATGGAACGCATTTAATCTAACAGGTTCCCCCAATGATCCATTCACAAACATGCAATTTACCATCACATACATTTTTAATGCAGGTCCATAGAAAGCACTGAATGGCTGTTCTGTTATGAACGAGGGATGGAAATACATGGGGCATTAATACAAAGGGCAGAAAAATTCTCATTTGGATTCAACCATAGATAAGGTTTAGTGATCGACAAAAAATGCAGTTTTATAGGGAAAAAACATCAAATGTGAAAAGGTGCTCTGATAAACCAGAAGAAAGGAAAGCCATCTCCATCATGCGTCAAGCGGGGAAAATCTATGAAAGAAACAAGCGGTAAGGTTCTAGCGAGTTAAGGTAATGGGACAATAGTCATCGGATGCCCACTGCGCTTAGGAGAAGTGTTTATTGGATGGTGTTTATATGTGGCCCTGCCATGGTGACAAAAGAAATGGGGCAGGGTTTATTCACACCTCTGAGAAGCTGGATAATAAACAGCCTCATTGAACTTTGAGAGCTGCTGGGGTTCACACTGCAGCCCATTGAACCGGCAGCAGCCCACATACACCCATGGCAGACTAAATTGTACGATTTTCTAAAACTACCTAGAAAAACTTGTTACAAAGGGTTTTTACCATGGCTTAGCTCCCCGTGTTTCCTTCAAAATGACATTTAATCTTTAACAAAACATCAACAAACTTACTTGGGAAAATTAGCGCGAGAATGCAATTGCAAAAAGCACCTATGGGAGTGGTAATATCTGTGGGTTATTTACTAAAAAAGGCGCAAAATAAACAACACAGGCACAACAGCTGAAGACCAACACAATCTACTAGAAGCAGTGCAAATTCAGGGTAGCAAATAAGCAGAGATGATAAGGTGCGGGTGATCTACTAACGCCTGATGCGCTTGAGTTCAGCACCACAGACATCGCAGCCAAAAATTCAGGGTGTTAAATTCCAGCTAACGAAGCCATAGGGCACTGAAAAGAACTGAAGGACAAAAAAATGGTTTACAAGAAGTTTTGTATAGCCTGGTATTGTGTGACTTTTATTTCTTCCAGCAAATAAAAATAACATGGCTTGGCAAACATATATTTTTGAATAATATGTTCCTCTGGTATTCCAAATAAACTGTTACATGTTAACAAATCCTCTGCCCTGTACCACGTGCTCTCTGATCTATGCGATGCCATTGTATGCACAAAATCATTTAAGACTTTAAAGTTACAATAAGTTAAATAATTGCGCAAATACCAGTAATTTTACACGCGGAAACAATAAAAAAATCGCGTCGCATGAATCATTTAAATGTTCTCCTTCCATACATTTCGCGTCTGAAAGGAAAACTCCTAGAAATCTATATGCAATAAGGCCAGTCGCAAAATAACTAGACCACACCTTTTCAGCGATAATAATACATTGCACGTCTTTAATAAATCCCAAAAGTTGTTATTTAACGGCAAAATGATGTTAGTAAATCTAGCCCTTGATTTTTATGGTTTTATGAGTTTTGTTATGGAGAACAAAATATACATTGATTAGGATATTAGGGTCCTGATATAAAGCAGAAAGGTCTTGTGTCACTTTAAAGGGCTTGTATTGACTTTTACATTTTACATTTGGCAGATTTTTTTATCCCAAGCGACTTGCATTTCATTGCATTATTATCATGAGCTTTGCGTTGCTAATGCAATGCTTGCATTATTGAGCTACAGGGATGTACTTCAGTTAAAATTATTGTATTATGTGGAAAGAGGGAGCGATACAAAAAACATTAAATGACATAACTATATTGTAAAACAGTTAATTATACAGTTTAATGATCATTACACAAGAATATTTAACCCCAATTGACCAATAATAATTAAGGATTCCAAAAAGCCTTATGAAAACTCAAACTCTCATTCTTTACTTAACCTCTATTACCACTAAAACCCCATTCACACAGTACTTTGATCCCAGAACGTTTCCGTAAAATTGGCAGAGAGGCTTCTGTGTGAACACAAACACATCCGGTGAATGTTATGGGATCGCTCCCGTAGAGATGACCTAGTAACATTGCTGTAACATTTACAGAACACATCATGTGTGAACAAGAAGCAGAAACTATGGTGTGCCAGGTCGCACCCATCATTGCAACAAAAAAGTTATGGTTCAGCTATTTGACACAGAGAAACTCTTTGGTTATTTTTGAGCGCGATGCTAATGGTCTAATCAGATTCAATGAATTATGCTAAGCTATGCTAAAAGTGGTACCGCCAGACCCAGAGATCAGCTGAATGGATTCCAAAATGGTAAAACTCAATTGTTTAACTTTAGAGGAGCTGGAAAATAAGCCTATTTTCAAAAAAAAAATGGAGTGTCCCTTAAACATTCACAATTAAAAATGTCAGCAAACTGGACTGAAGCAGAGATCAGGGAGCTCCGTCACTATCCGCACTGAAGCTGAGATCATTCTCTTGTCATAAACAAAAATGAACGAAAAATGCATGGTTTTTCGAAAGAGAAATCACGGATAATTAGCAAACAACAGACGCTGTGGAAAAAACCTAACAAGTGCAGGACTTCAAATATGTCACGTGTCTTTACGGGATCTTTACGGTATGTGTGTGAATGCACGCACAGATTCTAGAAAATCATTGGCAGTGTGAATGATCCAAAAATCAAATGATCCCGGACTCATTTTCTGTGTATTTTCCGTAATCTCTGTGTGAAAAGGGCTTAGGTGAGGTACTGTAATGGCCAGGTATACCTTTTTTATATATAGAAATAAGTAAAATCATTTAAACAGTGTGATGCCGGGATAGAATGGTAAAATACGCGAAAATCCTCCCATGTCTTATGGGATGCATTCAGTAGTAATCACATCATGCAAACAAAATAGCAGCCAATAATAAGAATTCAGGCTGTTGTGTTAAACAGTAATTCTGTGGCTGAGGTGTATGTGTGTGTGTGTTTGTGTGTCTAGGTGCCGGGCGCCATCATCAGGGCTTCTCCCTGCAGGTGGTTGTTTTTGTGTTTGCATATCTGCTTCGAAAGGAAAACAGAAGTCACATCTCTGGAGTTAATGAGCTCTCCAGGCAACAGCTGCTGCCATGTGGGGCACGGCGCTCTGAGCCAGACACCCAAAACTAAACTTACAAATACACTCGCCACCTTATAACACTGGACAGGGTGCAGAGAAGAGGGAGGAGCATGGCATAAATTCAGAACCTCCCTAACTGTAGTGCCATGATGACCCCAGAGCTCACTCTACAAACCAACAAAACATGCAATGCGTGGTACCAACATATAAAGAGACGCTAGATCGTTTCCCAGAACATTTAGATGCACTGTGATTGATTATAGAATGATGTTTACAGCTCCATCCGAACATCCGAGCGCCTTTCTACATTAAAAAACAAAAACAACTTCATCATTTTCTTTTTGTTGTTTCACTCTTTCCTGCAGCATACTGTACCCAGGGATCAATGTTAAGGATTTTTTCTACTGGCTCGTTTGGACTAGTGGTTCTGTTTATAACTAAGGCGGGGGTTGGCACAGTGGCTTACTATGTGGTACTAACAGCAAGAAGCTCCCTGGATCGGATCGGGTTGCTTTTCTGTGTGGAGTTTGCATGTTCTTCCTGTGTCAGAGTGGGTTTACTACGGATACTCCGGTTTCCTCCCACAGTCCAAAAACATGGAGGTTAAGTGATTAGGTCAATGGATTAACTTGTATTAGATAGATTACCAGGTTCTCACCATGAATATAGCCATCGATGCTGAAATAACTTATGTGTAAGCGTTGTGCAATTCATGTCGATGACACGTAGAGGATTATATGTGTTCGCCGCACATAATAAAATTAAAGCAAACGATTACAGAATAAAATTGTCAACATTTTGTAAATGGACTAGAACAGTGGTTCCCAAACTTTTTTCACTTCAAGGACACCTAGTTGCCCACAACAATAGAACTTGAATTGACTAGACAGATATACACTCACCTAAAGGATTATTAGGAACACCAGTTCAATTTCTCATTAATGCAGTGGTGTAATGCTGTGGGGGATGTTTTCTGGGCACACTTTAGGCCCCTTAGTGCCAATTGGGCATCGTTTAAATGCCACGGCCTACCTGAGCATTGTTTCTGACCATGTCCATCCGTTTAAGACCACCATGTACCCATCCTCTGATGGCTACTTCCAGCAGGATAATGCACCATGTCACAAAGCTCAAATAATTTCAAATTGGTTTCTTAAACATAAAAATGAGTTCACTGTACTAAAATGGCCCCCACAGTCACCAGATCTCAACGCAATAGAGCATCTTTGGGATGTGGTGGAACAGGAGCTTCGTGCCCTGGATGTGCATCCCACAAATCTCCATCACCTGCAAGATGCTATCCTATCAATATGGGCCGACATTTCTAAAGAATGCTTTCAGCACCTTTTTGAATCAATGCCATGTAGAATTAAGGCAGTTCTGAAGGCGAAAGGGGGTCAAGCACAGTATTGGTATGGTGTTCCTAATAATCCTTTAGGTGAGTGTATATTCGCTACCAAAATGGCCAAAAAGATAAGAAACATATTGATTTTTGCTTGTTTTAGCTTATTTTGTCCAATTTTTTATAATTTTAAGTCATCTTAAGGCCTCCTTGGAAATCTGCTGAGGTCCCCCTGTGGGCCCCGACCCCTTGGTTGGGAACCACTGGATTAGAAAACATGTAATAAATGTCAGTGAAATAACTTTTACACTTCTAGACACATTCTCTGAACTGTGCTCAATTAATGTAGAATTGTCCAGGTCAGGTACCAAAATGTATAAAATTATGAAATTGCACCGCTGTTAGGTTTTTTTCATATTACTGTTGAAATCTACAATAATTACATTTATGAAAGTAAATGTAAAAAAAACACACCCACCCACATATTTAACGTGTAAACTCTTAAAAATGTTATAAGAAAAAGTGAGGACCCTATGGAGAAGCTTTATCTCTGATTGAATAACACTTAAGTCTATTCCCTTTTCAACATTCACTCCTTTTTTTCTCCTTTTATCCGTCTCTATTTCCTCTCATCGCGCTGACTTTCGGACATGGTACACACTCATTGATTCTTCCCATTCATCCTCCTGGGAGAAAAAAATCTCCCTTACCAGTTTACTAAAGCGGAGACTATTAGTGTGCAGGGTGAACAAGGAAGGGCCCTCCGTCTTTTAACCGCACTCCAGGGGTTTGCCCGCAGAATGTGTGCAGTGAGACCGCGTTGATCTTTCACACACTCATTACAGCCATTTTCAATTAGAGCCTGGCACAGCTATCAAGCCACTTTTTGGGGGGAAAAAGAGGGGGGGGGGGCTCATTCCTCACAAGCTTTTAGATTCCTCACAAGCCACCGACTCAAAGAGTCTCTCTATCCTGATTCTTTCCCTCAGCAAAAAAGCTTTGATAGGACAGTGGAGGATAAGGCCGGGTGCTTCATACGGGCCACAACAATGGTGGGTTGAAGAGTTGATTTGAAAGCATTATGGAATGCAGACAAAATCCAAACACATCCTCCCCACCAAAATAAGGAAGTTTATAAAGCAATCCCAGCGATTGAGCTTTAGATATGTTTCAGGCTCTGCAGAGCAGTAAGAGGGAATTTAAAGGAAAACAACGCCGTTTTTCAATATTTTACTATGTTCTTACCTCAACTTAGATGAATTAATTAATACATACCTATTTTTTTTCAATGCGTGCACTTCTTTGTACAGCGCTTTGTGAATGTGTTAGCATTTAGCCTAGCCCCATTCATTCCTATGGCTCCAAACTAAAGTTTTATTTTGTGCCACCATACTTGCTTGTGTAACTACTTATGTAACAGTCTTAAAATAGGGAAGACATGGAAGTGTTTGTTGGCTTATAAATTCATCCCTGTTTGGAGCCATACGAATGAATGGGGCTAGGCTAAATGCTAACACGTTTACGAGGTGCTGTACAAAGATTAAAAGTGCACGCATTGAAAAAAGATTAATTTGTTGAGGTAAGAACATAGTAAAATATTGAAAAACGGTGGTGCTTTCCTTTAAGTGTAAATCATCTAAGAGAGGCAGCGAAGAGACATTTGGATGTGCTTACCTGCAACAATCCTTTTATGATCTTCAGAAAGCAAAAGTAAGAAAAGACAAGAAAAACATTGGTTAGCATTGATTAGTGCTCATGCAGCAAGCATTTGTGAGAGGCATTGTGGAAAAGATGTGAGGGCAATGAGGTGGAGACATAACAAGCGTTTAAGACGGAGTGGTGATATCTGATGAAGCCTATCCATCATGTTCCTAACCCCCATACAACTAAAATAGACTTCCTGAAGTCTATAACCACACAAATATTTCATTTACCTCAATGGTTTCTATTAGGAACTTCCATGAAGTAAGGATCAAATGCAATATATTGGCAACATACTCAGTTTAATAAATAAAAAATTGAAAGGACCGCAAAATGAGTCTTAAAGGACAAGTTCGGTATTTTACACTTAAAGCCCTGTTTTCAGATTGTTTATGATGAAATAGAACGGTTTTGACTGAAATTTGGACATATGATGCTGGCCCGAGAATTTTCGGGTGTTTGTTCTATCAAATCCCACCTCTATAATGGCTGCATAGGTGCACTGGAACAATCCTTCCTAAAATGCATTAAACTTTCGTTTACAAAGACGTGAAACTCGCCGAGTGGTCATTGACTTGTATAATTTAAGATGTGCTGTGAGGTACGGTATTACTCCGCGCCGAGAGCGTTGTTTGTATGCTTGTAATTTGCAAAGGTGAATTATCGCCACCAACTGGGCTGGAGTGTCTATTATTCAAGCTCTCAATGGAAGAATATACGGGTGTGAGGCGTTTGGAAAAATAGGTCCACAAGTTTACAACGAATGCTAAAACACCTGTTGGAAACCATCTTTTGCAGCGATTTTTGTGTGAGCATATTAGTGAACACCCCTGACCACTCGGTGAGTTTCACGTCTTTGTAAATGAAAGTTTAATGCATTTTAGGAAGAATTGTTCCAGTGCACCTATACAGCCATTATAGAGGTGGTGAGGTGATACCACAGAAGCCGAAAATTCTCGTGCCAGCAGCATACAGTATGTCCAAATTTCAGTCAAATCTATTTCATCATAAGCAATCTGAAAACAGGGCTTTAAGTGTGAAATAACGAACTTGTCCTTTAAAAAATGATAGCAGCCGATCATACAGTAATTTATTAATATTTTTCTGAAATATATTTTTTGTAGACTTATTTTATAGTACTTTCAAGATTGTACCACTTTACTTCAAAAACACTTAACTTATACTATAAATGCATATAATAATATAAAAACATATATTTTCCATATAATAATTTGAAAGAGAAAATTTGCTTAATTTTTCAAAATAAGATGCACAATGTGTTTTTTTAAAGACAGACTGGCTTTGTTTAAAGTATTATTATACTTTAATTTGGAGTGAAATTTGACCTGGCCATTTCTTTTTAAGGATCACCCGCAAATCCATGGCTTTCGGGATCCAAGCTAATTTCGGCTACTTCCCGACAAAAGACCTCCTCATGTTCACACCAACTACAGCATGTTGCCCTTATGTGAATAATGCACCTCGTGGATAAACAAGCATGCACACACTCACACACACACACAGTCACCATATCAACCTCTATTTTAAAGCAGATTGTGAGTAAGTGATCCCGACTGCAAACCAGATCGCATCTATAAAGCATGAATGCGCAGCGAGGATGAATTTACCTAGGCAAAATAAAGCAGACAGCCGCTCCACCACAGGCTATTATTGTACTGCCAAAGTCAAGCCTTTAACAGCAGGTGTCGGCTCACTAAAGACCCTTCACTTAAACCTACACCTGTGATTGTCGCATTTACCTCACGTGTTTAAACTAAAGCTCACACAAAATTCCATTTCTGGTTTTCTGTCATATTGGAGTGCTAATATTGCAAACTATGTGTATAAATGCCAACATCACTATTATAATTAGTATTTCTGTGGCTCACTTGCTTGGCATTGTGTTAGCACAAAAAGGTAAAAATAAAGTACACATTAAAATGAGACAAGCTTCAGTCTTATGTGTGCTTGGATCCACTAAGCTAAAACCTCTTTCTCCATCCTTCACGCTGTCTCTCCTCTGGTCTCAGGTCACCGGGTTTGTTCATCATTTGTCATCCCAGCTGGAATCAGCAATGAAACAAATGGCCCATTATAAGTTTTGCACCTTAATGCACTCTGAGCTCATGTTTGTTAGTAGCAAATGAGAGATGTCTCTCTTTTCTTTCCAATTCATATGTCTATGACTCACCCGGCGCCCTGACTGTGATGTGTTGCATTCTGAGCTTAAATGATGGATGAGTAGAAGACAGTGACTCCTACATAGATTTCCATAAGCTGGCATCTATAAAGCACCTCTCATGAACATCATGCTGCGTATGCACAGTTTGATGGCTACGTGAAACACTTGTCACAGATGGCAGGCGCAGTGTGCAGAAAAAGTGCAGATCTGTGCGCTCCTAAATGAAGCTGAGCGTTTTGTTCACGCTGAGAAGTGGTTCTCAAAGAAACAGATGGACTGGCCTTCACTTTCACCTTCTGGATAAGAGAATGCTTGACCACTTTAGAGACACATATATATGCTATGCATACAACTTCATCTGGAGGGGTCATAAAATTAGGAAGGATGACAGGACACAACCAGTGTTGGGGGTAACGCATTACAAGTAACGTGCAGTACGTATGTAACAATATGACTTTTCTGAGGTAATGAGTAAAGTAATGCATTACTTTTTAAATGTACACATTAATATTTAAGTTACTTTTTAAAAAAAGTAATGCAAGTTACCTTTTTAGTTTAATTAATTTGATTAAAAAAAATTATGTACTGAATTAACATTATGCACTCTATGCGTAAATGCCTGTGTGGGAACAGTTTGAGTCAAAAACTTAGATCCAGAATGTAGCAAGAGCTCTACATTTTTGTGATGAAATATGCAATTTCTGAATGCAGAACTTTTCAGTCATTAAAAACACCTGCAAGGCCCGAAAGAAATCAAGCCCCAGCAAAGAAAAAGTAACGCAAAAGTAACTAAAAAGTAGTGCTGGGCAAAGATTAATCGCGATTAATCGCATAAAAAATAAAAGTGTTTTTTTGCATAATATATGTGCGTGTACTGTGTCTAATTATTATGTATATTTAACCACACACACATTCATATATTCATTTCAGAATTGTTTTATTTATATATAATTTTTTTTACATTTATATTTAATATAGATTATTTAAAAATATAAATAAATATATATAAACATGTAAATGTTTCTTAAATACATACATGAATGTGTGTGTATATATTTATACATAATAATTACACACAGCACACACTCATATATTATACCAATAATCACTTTTATTTTGTATGCGATTAATCGCGATTAATCTTTGCCCAGCACTACTAAAAAGTAATATAAGCATTACATTCCATGAAAAATAACTAAGTAACGCAATTAGTTACTTTTTTTGAGAGTAACTTAATATTGTAATGCATTACTTTTAAAAGTAACTTTCCCCAACGCTGGACAAGACACCATTTTCTTTAAAGTTTTTGCTGTTGTTTACATGATAACAGCATTTTGGGGACCATAAGCAGGTTTGGAAGTGTAACTCTCTGAAAGGGATCCATTATAATTTGTGATTCTTGATTCTTTACAAAGGCCTGGCATACATAATAACATTTTAGTCCTTTTTGAGGATCCCAATGAAGTGGGATAGCTTTGGCAACGTTGTGTGTACGTGAAACTTTTCAAAAAACACAAAGGAAAAACTTTTAATTTTATACTAGATCACTGTCATGTAAACGCGGCCTACAATTTACATAAAAATTCAAATAGCCCAATTCACAAAGGTCAATGACGTTTTCAGTTGTCCATCAACTGACAGAGAGACCCTCTATTGAAATTAGTATGCGAGAAAGCTTCTGGGCCTTGTGGGTTTGCTACATCACAGAAAAAGTGAGACTTTTAAGTCACTTGAGTCACAGAAAAGGATATTTGATCTTCAGTGCAGCACAAAAAAAGAAAACAAAGAGCTTATTGAATTTGCATGGGAGACATTTGTATCACTGCAGTGCAGTACAAACCTGGCTTCCCCGATCAGGACCCCGACACTGAGATCCAACAAGGACACAATACTACATCTTATTAAAACTTCTCAAACTACTTTATGTGCATATAACTTAAACCTCACAGAATGGACTTCTGTAGGAGTGGGAATCGTTGAACCCTCATGAATCCATTCTTAGGGTCCCGGTTAAATTCAGAATCAATTATTGACGTACTAATTAGCATATTTGTGAAGTCATTACATTGCATTTGCGCTTAAAGTCAGAGTATTGTTCTCTACTGTCACTAACTGAACAGAAAAAAGCCAGAGGAAGACTATCCTAAAATGTATTTTGTTTATCTTGCAGTTTAGAATTAGTCAAACGAGGCTAGATGTATTTGGTTTTTCTTTCTCTATGCTCATGTAAGCTCCACTGTAGGTGCTTGTGCGATATATGCTCTCTAAACTGTCTGTGTGCTCCACCGCTCCCGGAGTTGACCCCTGCTTTTGGTCAAGTCATTATTATTTTGTAAACTAACTTATATGTTGTGTTGCCAACCTTTCATTCTTATACCATTTCATTCATTTTTGTCGAGCACCCTACTAAGTGCTTTTGCCTGCTTTTTTGTAAACTAACGTACTTTTTTTGGACATTTTGTGAATCGATGCAAATCGCTAGAAGACTGAATCGCGATTCATGCGAATCAATTACCCCCTTCCCTACTTTTCTGCATAACAGTGGGTATTACTACACACAATAACTAGTGAATGACACTCAATGAGAGAAAACATGTGGCACACTTTCTTTAACTTCAGAAAGGACAGATGACTTTTCTCTGCAGATTAATTACCCTTTCTTTGACACTCTTTACTCTTAAAAGCTATTTGTGCTATCTATCCAGTTCAGAGCTCCTCGGTCTGCAGTTATCCTGACAGCACTTAACTCCTCAGCTAAAGGTCACAGGCACCATTTGCATTTGGGAGAGACTGTTCCACATTTATTGCCCTCTACTATTAGATTTCCTTTGGATTTAAGACTTTTTAGACTTTCATCCTTATGTAAATCAGCTCATTTTCTGGCTTGACATCACATAACCCGGCTAAGCAGAGCCATGAAGTCATGTGGCTTGGCTGTTCTCATACCTACAGTACAGACATTAATACAAATGTGTAATCCTGACTAAACAATCCTGTTACATCCTCTTAATAAACTGAGAATTTGCTGGTAGGTAATGCAGAAATATTGTTCATTTATCAACTTTATATACACTCACCTAAAGAATTATTAGGAACATCATACTAATACTGTGTTTGACCCCCTTTCGCCTTCAGAACTGCCTTAGTTCTACGTGGCATTGATTCAACAAGGTGCTAAAAGCATTCTTTAGAAATGTTGGCCCATATTGATATTATAGCATCTTGCAGTTGATGGAGATTTGTGGGATGCACATCCAGGGCACGAAGCTCCCATTCCACCACATCCCCAAGATGCTCTACTGTGTTGAGATCTGGTGACTGGGGGCCATTTTAGTACAGTGAACTCATTGTCATGTTCAACAAACCAATTTGAAAAGATTCAAGCTTTGTGACATGGTGCATTATCCTGCTGGAAGTAGCCATCTGAGGATGGGTACATGGTGGTCATAAAGGGATGGACATAGTCAGAAACAATGCTCAGGTAGGCCTTGGCATTTAAACGATGCCCAATTGGCACTAAGGGGGCTAAAGTGTGCCAAGAAAACATCCCATTACACCACCACCACCAGCCTGCACAATGGTAACAAGGCATGATGGATTCATGTTCCCATTCTGTTTACACCAAATTCTAACTCTACCATCTGTATGTCTTAACAGAAATCGAGACTCGTCATACCAGGCAACGTTTTTCCAGTCTTCAACTGTCCAATTTTGGTGAGCTTGTGCAAATTGTAGCCTCTATTTCCTATTTGTAGTGGAGATGAGTGGTACCCGATAGGGTCATCTTCTGTTGTAGCCCATCCGCCTCAAGGTTGTGCGTGTTGTGGCTTCACAAATGCTGTGCTGCATACCTCGGTTGTAACGAGTGGTTATTTCAGTCAAAGTTGCTTTTCTGTCAGCTTGAATCATTTGGCCCATTCTCCTTTGACCTCTAGCATCAACAAGGCATTTTCGCCCACAAGACTGCTGCATACTGGATGTTTTTACCTTTTCACACAATTCTTTGTAATCCCTAGAAATGGTTGTGCGTGAAAATCCCAGTAACTGAGCAGATTGTGAAATACTCAGACCAACCCTTCTGGCACCAACAACCATGCCACGCTTAAAATTGCTTAAATCACCTTTCTTTCCCATTCTGACATTCAGTTTGGAGTTCAGGAGATTGTCTTCACCAGGACCTAAATGCATTGAAGCAACTGCCATGTGATTGGTTGATTAGATAATTGCATTAATGAGAAATTAATTGTACAAATTCATAGAAATTAGTCAACTCATAAAATAATAACAAATTCCATTGAAAACAGGCTCAACAACACAAGGACATGGCAGATGTCCTTTCTACTGGATTTTAACAAACAAGTGTGCATTGAATCAAAACAAGAGACTCCCTGACATGCCTCTTTTCAATTTAATTTTCATCAAATTCAATTTCATCAAACATTCCCATACAATGCCTCTAAAAACCCATAGGAGAATTAGGAAAACTGGCATTGAATTTGAATGAAGACAAGCAGAATAGCAAAATCATCTCACGCCACTTCTCTATGCATTCCTCTACATTTCACATGGAAACCCACCAGAGATCGACTCTGAGGTCATTCATCATTTACACTGGGGTTTAATTGTATGACGTGGATAGAAAAGCAAAAGGATCTCTCTCACTCAGACAGGCGCATATTCTCACAATAGTGCAATTTCACGCTATGCAACTCATCACTTTAAGATTTTTCTTGTTTAATTTAGTTGCAGTCGCTAGATTAAATGCTCCATCAGGAAAAAAGCTTGTGCTTTAATCTGTTCAACTAACTGTTTTCTATCCTCATAAATCTGCCCATTTGGACACACATTATATATAACTATGTGACACAGTGCAGGCTAATTTAAGATCGGTGATCGATTTGGTAAATCTGCAACACAAATCCGATTTCCCAGAAACTATCAGTTGGCTCTAGCTTCATGCCAACGGATAAAGAAGGAATCAGGGTTGATTTATTTGAGTTGAAACAGATGGACTCCAACAGTGATCACGACAAGAGCTCTGAACATTATGCGCTGTCAAAAGAGTCCAAACCGCTAAGAAAAACAGCAGGGTTATTGACAAGCTGTCTATGGAGTGGATTCCTACAGGTCATCGTTTTGCCTGACTGATGAAGGGTAAACCACCACCCACTCTTTTTAGTTAGTGATTCAGCACAACCACTGCTGCAAGAGTTACTGCAGCTTCCACATTTACCAGGAACATCAGTCACTCCTATCCATTTAAAACAGTGGGAGACATGCTGTACAGTGCTCAAGCCTTGTCTCAAATGGCACATATATGGTTCACTTTTACATCACCAAAGTGTGGTATGAGATTATAACAGCTTTGATGTGGATTTGGAGAAGGGCAGTAAAGTTCAGAGAGCAAAGGGCATTCTGGGAAGACGGGGTCTCCCACAGGTTCTTCTCAAGAATCTCATTACACACTCGTATGCACTGACTAATCGAAAATCTTGAGAAAAAGTTACATGCTAAATCTCTCATTCATACCCTGCATTGAATAGCTTTCTATAGGGCATGTACCAGACACGATAATAAATAAAAAAAAACTCTTTAGCTGAATTATTCCGACCTAGACGATTCTTTAAATATCTTTCTATCCGTGTGATGTGAAGTTATGCAAGCGTTAAACCTTACAGAAGGTCTCTGCAATGACATGGCATTCTTTAAGCCCCCCTTCCCCACCCGCCGACAGGATTTGATTACGCTAATCATTTTTCATGCGCTGTGCTAACAAGGGTGAATCCACTCTCCATGCCTCCAACCAAATACAGTCATTTAATTTCTATAAACCCCTGCTATTACACGAAACTGCTTTTAATCTTCCCAATCAAATGGCACATAAATGTGTCTGCTCGAGTTTCCTAGCAGCCAAACCAAACCTTTAATTAGCCTAAATCAGCACAACCCCTCATAATACACATACACACACACACACACACACACACACACACACACAAAGCTATCCTTAAAGTATCCTATGATGTAGTTTCCTACTGTTTCCTACTACGATTTAGTAAATAACGTAAATGCTTTTCCTGTGTTGTTGACAAAATGTTATCAAAAAGATCTGTGTATACAAGTTTCTGCACAAAGTCATTATGTTTGCCTGTGCATCTGCCTGCGTACATACAGATTCTTCTACAGAATGATAAATACAAACAATCAAGACGGAAAACCAATGAGCAGTTTGATTTGGGTGGACGATAAGGTACGATTTTTACTACAAATGGCCCTGGACTATAAAGCCCAGATTATAGTCTGTTTACATATACGTGAATGTACATGCATGGCCGATTGCACAGCTTTGCAAAGTTTAGCTTATTTGACTCGTACGTGTACACAAACGTTCATACTACATTCTCCTGTAGGCGGATGCGTGACCAACGCAGGGTTTCAAAAATCCTGCAGTGCGCGTACAGTACATGGGCACACTACTGATAACGAAAATTGCATCACACGCACTGAACGCGGACCCTTGCATACACGTAAAAAATGGATGATACTTCGACCTTAAAATTGCAAAAATGTGTAAACTTTGTTGGAGAAGAGTTAACAGAGTGTTTTGAGCAGCACTAACACAGTCTTGTAGGCCACACATACAGTTTTAGGCAACCTCAAGTCCCACCAAAATATTTTTATAAGACAATATGGGGAAAACAAAACAAATTTTTTTCTCTTAAGCAGAGCACAGTTTTTGTTTTCCTTGTCATTGTGTGAATAAAGTATGAATGACTTAATTCAACAGTTATTGTTTTTTTGTGGCATTTAATACAACAGCAAACTGTCTTAAAGACCCACAAGTGGATCCTGACCCACAGGTTGAAAATGATGTAATTATGCAGACAGTGAACTTTCTTCCAAGAATAAAAGCTCACAAAGTCATTAAAAATAAAGATGCACTTTACCTTCCCAGATTGTATTATTCAGCGTAATGAGCCACTCAAAAATAACAAACCCTCTTCAATATCCAAAGCTAAAGTTGAAGACACATCAGATGAATCTCAGCTTCTCCTGATCTCATCCATAAGCATGAGGATCAGGTCTGGATGATTACACTGCTTTGCTATTATTCATCAGCTCTGATTAGAGCCAAAGGCCCGTTCTGCTTCTCTCTCATTTGCTTACAGATAATGCGTCCCTCAAAAGGTTGCAATCAATCTTTATCACTGTGTCATGTCTTGTAGTTCAGGGGAAATTAATGAAGTCTGCACTTTATTTATTTCCTTTTAGAGAAAACAGTGTAACAGGCTGTTTAGCTTAATGAGCAATTGAGTATGATGAGAGCATATAGTAGCACTTGTGATGTCGTTACGCAGTAGACCATTAGAGGCACTGCAGTACTGACACATTCAGGGTTGCCATGTCTCCATATTACAAGCAACTTTTTTCTATAAAGTGGCATGTAAGGCCAGATGTAGGCTGAGAGGTTTGGGCCTTAATATAGTCATATTTTGGGTTAAACTGATGTAATATTCCTATTATTTTTTGTTTACATAGTTCTGTTAAACAGCTTTCATTCTATATATGGCCAGTATATTAACCAATGTATTTTTTATGTAAAATCATCTAATTTTGAGCCATTTAAAAATCTTTACATTTACATTTAATTTATAGATTGTGTAATGCAAGTTGCTCATGTAAGCCTGCTTTGGTGAGGAAAGTCGCTATTCTGTCAGACAATGTTGCTTAGTTTTCTAGCAAGATCTGGCAACCCAGGTCACGTTTCACTGTTAGTGCTGCATAATACGTAGTGTACCGCAAAGCATGCAGTCTCATAGAGGTCACCTCCGAATCAATTGCTTTAAGTGTTCGCATTGGCAACAAGGAAGGAGATTAAATACAGACTTCAGTCACTGGCTGGAAGACAGAAAACCAATAAAGCAGAAAGACCGCAACCCTGCGTTCACTCTCTTGGGCTTCTGCACTGTCAGAGATTGTCACTTGGTATCTCCTCCTCTCCCTTAACATATCCCCTGAGTTTTATTTATATAATCCAATGCAAGACCCTTAACCTGCTGGCAGATCAGAGTGTCATTATAAGTAACGCAGTTTCAGCATTGCATTAACCTGATGAAAGCGGTGACTCGTGGCAGAGATCCCAGGATGCACTGCTGTGTCTGCGTCTCACCTTTGAGGTCATCACTGCCGCTTAGAAGTTCAAACGTAAGAGGTAATGATGCTTGAATGCTAAATTCAAAGGCTTTTTTGGAACATGTACAGCATACAGGAAGTTTCCTACTTTCCTCTTTGTGCCAGACTGTCTCGGTTTATTTGAATCGAGATCTGATTAAGTGTGTGATAGCCGGCCGTTTTTCAAGGCTGGAGGTTTTTTTGATAGAAGAGAGTTTTAAACTGTAATAGCACTAAAGTGCCATTTCACGTACCTTAGAGAAAGAGCACTAAGTGACTAATATGACCACTGAAATGTTAAATGAAGTATAAATTACTGAGTAATAATGAAGTACCCATAGAGAGCCGTGATGATCATGAGAAATGGCACTACTCTGTGATTGGACTAAAAGACTGTAGGGGAACTTTTGCTCTGCAATCCCACAGCACCATCATTCAAGCCCTTGACAACTCCAATACACTCACAGCTGTGAGAAACCGTTCAATTTTCTAGCTTACGAAGTAGAAAATTACATAAACTCCAACTCAACTGAACCTTAGTGACATCATTCGAACAGTAGTTGACAGATTGTTGTCTTTCTAAAATGACTATATTTTCACAAATATTTATATTTTTTATAAAATGCAACACTGAAGCCTTGGACAACAGCAAGCATTTTTGGCCCATGAGGCCTTGTCCTCATTTGACCATTCTAAAGAATCCATTGCTTGACAATACGAAATGTGTTTTTGTTCATCTATAAACCAGTTCTGCCACACACAGGGCTGTAAGTAAACAGCTTGGGAGTTATCAAATGCACCATAGTAGGAGACTGGCCTGTGGAACTGTTTCTCGTCATTTGTCTTCAAGAGGTAATCTCCGCAGTAACTCTATAACTCACACCTCCTTGGATGTCACTACTGAGAAATGTTTCATCCTTCTTGCGCAAATGCGATTCCTTTTATGGAAACAAACTCCTGCGGAAACAAACAAGCAGCACATCTGCATGAGGCTAGGATAACAAGTGTTCAACACAGACATTGAGCTTATCTGTCACAGATGAGATTAATTGGGACAACCTATGAAAGTGTTTTAAGTGCAATGGTCTCATAAAGCATCAAAAAACAACACTCAATGACATCATGAGCACACTTCTAGACACTTTTGATTCAGTCTGCCTGGAAAATGGCTAAACCTTTGAAAAGGTTTTAACAAAAGGTGTGTCCTCTTTAAATATTGTTTCTCTCCATCTCGCATCATCCAGGTTAAAGATACGTGGTTGGATATGTCCTAACTCCTTTCTGTAATCGCTGAGGTAAAACAATGAGATCCATTATTCCCGCACAGAATCCCGGTCCCCAAGCACAGCTAATTCAATTAACAGTGATGCCGAATCGGTGACTGGGATACAGAGGGAAAAGAGAATAGTTTGGAGAGAACAAGCATGGAAAGACAGAGAGGAAATGGGCACTCTCCCGCTGTGCATGCATGCTCAACTTGCCCCAGAATTTCGGGCTCGTCTCCAGTTTGCATTCGGTAAACTCACCCTCTGCAAACAATGGCCACTTATGTTTCCATAGGGACTGGAGCTTATGGGCAGGGGCTTGACTCTCTCTGCTCAGAGCAGTGCACAATCAACCAGAGAGGCTCATTAAAGTGCTGAAAAGCTCCATACAACACGGTGGCGGTGTGCAAATCAGCCACACATACTGACCTGACCGCATAAGATGATTTACATAGTGAGGCAACAAACACACTGCAAATGAAGGAAACTAGAGCACAGAACCAACCAACCATAAAAAAGAAACAGATATTTCCAATGTGGTGTATAGTGTGGTCCAAAAGTCACATAATACTCATGAAAATGCATTTTTTTCATGCAATTGCTTGATTATGAATGATTTGAAGTGATTTGGAGTATAAAATGTGCCCTGTTTTTGCTGTGCAATAGCTGCGTTTTTATTAAAGGACAAGTATGGTATTTTACACTTAAAGCCCTGTTTTCAGATTGTTTGTGATGAAATAGAACGGTTTTGACTGAAATTTGGACATATGATGCTGGCCCAAGAATTTTCAGGTGTTTGTTGTATCACCTCCCACCTCTACAATGGCTGCATAGGTGAACTGGAACAATCCTTCCTAAAATGCATTAAACAAATGCATTTTATTCGTTTACAAAGATGTGAAACTCACCGAGTGGTCAGGGGTGTTCACTGATATGCTTGCTCACACAAAAATCGCTGCAAAAGATGCTTTCCAACAGGTTTTATTGTAGTTTTTGTCCAACTCCATTGACTTGTATTAGATGTGCTGTGAGGTACGGGATTACTCTGCGCCGGGAACTTTGTTTCTATTCTTGCAATTGGCAAAGGTGGATTATCGCAACCAACTAGGCTGGAGTGTCTATTATTCAAGCTCTCTACGGAAGAATGTACGGGTGTGAGGCGTTTGGAAAAATAGGTCCACAAGTTTACAAGGAATGCTAAAGCACCTGTTGGAAAGAGTCTTTTGTGTGACCATATCAGTGAACACCCCCTGAACACTCGTGAGTTTCACGTCTTTGTAAACGAAAGTTAAAAGCATTTTAGGAAGGATTGTTCCAGTGCACCTATGCAGCCATTGTAGAGGTGGGGGGTAATACAACAAACACCCAAAAATTCTCGGGCCAGCGTCATGTGTCCAAATTTTAGTCAAAACAGTTCTATTTCATCATAAACAATCTGAAAACAGGGCTTTAAGTGTAAAATACCAAACTTGTCCTTTAACTGCGAATTGAAAATATGGCCAATGGAAACTCCAATATATAATAGTTTTTTATGCTTATATGAGGTGTTTTTTAGACAATTTGGAAAAGTATTTCACAAAACTGCAAAGTAAGCAATGCATTTTCAGGTCACCTGATGCAAGTAAGTCACATAATTATTATTTGAAGATACTAAAACCTCCCAAAACACCTCGAAACGTCAAGTAGCCTACAAGAGAGTTTCCTTCACAATATTTGGAAAACACTCCTACATCTCTTATTTAAAATAATGTACTACCTCAAAGAAACACCTATACGTTGCCGCTCCTGCGTGCGATGACGCGATACACATCTGGATCCGAACTTTACTTCCGGTTTCTTTTTTTTAATGGTCTGACTAGTTGCTAAAGTGATCTCTTGAACAAATGCCTCTTCGAAAATAACAAATGTTTTGGTTTCCTAGGTAATCTATGTGTTGTTTTTTGCTTGATATATAAATAAACTACGTTTAAAGAACTTTGTTGTTATTTATTCTTAGCGGAGTTTACCGGAAGTTACGCGTGGGCCACGACAGCCGCTTGTTTATGTTGTTACTGCTGAAACCGTCTATGAGGGGCTTTCCTTGGCATAAATGTTTAGATAATACTCTTACGTCTCCTTCAGTTGAAAATAATGCATAGTGCAATGAATGTGACATTAGTAAACCCACCAACATCAGTCGACGTGATGTTTGGAATGACTTATCACGAGAGGTGAGAAGTTTCAGTCGCATATCATCGGTTTATAGAAACTCCATCATTTAGTCTTTTGTCGAGAAAATTACGCTTAAGTTTTCCGATGGAAACGCAGGTTATGACAGTATGCACTCAAGTTGGCACTGAATCCAGAAAGTTTGCACAATTTCTGATGATCCATGTTACCAAAAGGCATTTTGTGTCATTCAATGAAAGCAAGGACATTTGGACTACTGTCAAAATGCATTGACAATGTTACAGTGTATCTGTAACTCAATTGAAAGAGAATTGCGTTTACAGCCCAAGGTCATGGATTTCCATGGACACACATACTAATAAAATGTATAGATTAATTCCACTGTGCGTCGCTTTGGACGAAAACAGCTGCGAAATGCATGAATGTATTTTGTAATGCATTTTACACAAATCTTACATCACAACAATGGCTTAAAACATATTTTGAATTTTAAGATTTTCAGTGTAGTCTCAGACTTTGCACTATAACCATAAGTGGAATATATGATAAATATTAATGTGCAACGGATGCTGCAAATCTGAATCAACTCGGAAAAGTTATATTGTCATTTATACCTGAGATGCCGTTCACAAAGCCGCATGAAAACTGATACCATCTCCTGTCTTTATAATGACAGCAGGAATTCAGGGAAACGTGGCAGACATCTGGTTTATGCAGTGCCCATTCTCACATAACATGCTAATAGATGGTGAGGGCTGGAAATGCATAGCTCAGAGCTGTGGATTCTTCATAGTGAAAAACGCACAGCTCGACAGAGAGGAATGCCGAGCAGGTTAACACAAGATCACGCTGGCACGTCTGCACAGGTTTCTCTTCCTCTATACATCCACTACCACACAAAGACAAGCACCTTCCTAACTGACATCTTGCCTTTGTGCAGCCCCTCTCGCATGGCTTTGAAGTAACTGTGACCACCTTTCGCTGACAAGATAAAGATAAAACTAAGTTAATGTTTCAAAAAGGGGAACATCTAAAAGCCGGAAGTCTTCAGGAATTCAAACAAGCGTTCCGGCTTTTGTAGATACCATGCAGGACAGCAAAATTGTGTATTCTCCGGATATAATTACCCCTTGCTGTGGAAAAATGGGCGGGACAATGGATCTTGTCGACTTTAACAAGAGGCGTCATTATGGGTGAATGGACGGAATGGACGAGTTCTGTCATCCGAAGCGCTCGTGTTACCTGCAGCAGACAAAAACACCCCCCAGCCCCCAGAGTCCCGAGACGAAACACCAGATTCACCCACACAATGGGACAGATGTGTGTCCTACACGTACCACAGCATGAACACTGTACTTGATATACACAAAAGGCACAAGCACACAGATTCAAGCGCACTACACTGTTTGGTTCCTTTTATGCACATTAAAAATACAAAGCGGTCTATGGCCTATTGCAGGGCTTCATACAAAACGCTCATTAAATGACGCATTGTAACTTAAGAGCATGATTGCAAGATGAACACCTGCAATGTCAAAAAAAAAGAAAATTCATCAATTGTCAAAAGACATCTTTTGTTCGATATCTAAACCTTTAATGAGCATATAAAAGGAAAAAAACTTTGGCAGATCGTCCAGGACCTGTGGGTGGAAACAGGATCGCTGAAATTCCTGCTACAAACTCCATGTTCCTAATCTCATTATCTGAATGTGTATAAAATCTGCATTCCTGCAACTCCCCTCCTGAGCCTGGTTCCCGCTCTCTATAAAAGCAGACATATCAACACCCCCTGTTAAATGTGTCCTGAGAGAAAATCTGACACTGGATCCAGTCCACTCATAGCTATCTACAGAAGACAACATCTACACAAGCGGTCAGCATGACATGTCAAACACCAGACAAATCTGTCTATCACTAGACACTACATGCAAACATAAACACACGGCACCGATTTGATAAGATAGAGCTCCTTTTAAAGCTACGGAATAAATCTGTCTCAAGATAGTTTGTGATTTTAAGTCAATGATGTGCCAACACTGACACTATTTTAAAACAATTTTGTCTTCTGCTGACAGCAGACAGGCTCCAACCGACCCACAGTCTGACCTGCAGGTGATCTCACGCATACAGGATTTCATAAGATTCAAAGCTGTCTCTGCTGAGCTGCGAGCGTGATGAGAAATACATGTATACTGCCATAAACATAAAGTGCAGTTTTACGAGCACACTCAAGGGCTTATTTGCTAAAGATCAGACCGCATAAAAAGCTCTATTGAGTAGTACTACCACTAAATTCAAGGTACAAATAAAGCAGTATATAAATTCTGTCATAATTTACATCAGCACGAAATTTAAAAGAATAATCCAGATAATTTACTCACCACCATGTCGTCCAAAATGTTGATATCTTTCTCTGTTCAGTCGAGAAGAAATTATGTTTTTTGAGGAAAACATTGCAGGATTTTTCTCATTTTAATGGACTTTAATAGTGCCCAACACTTAATATTTAACAGTTTTTTCAACTGAGTTTCAAAGGACCACAAACAATCCCAAACAAGGCAAAAGGGTCTCATCCAGCAAAACGATTGTCAATTTTGACAATAAAAATAAAAAATATACACTTTTAAACCACAATTTCTCGTCTAGATCCGGTCCTTAAAGCGCAACGCGACCTTACGCAATACGTCATGATGTCAACAGGTCACAGAGGACGAACGCGAAACTACGCCCCAGTGTTTACAAGTGTGCTGAAAGAGGACCGTTCCGACATTGTTGTATGTCAACTGATACTAATTAATGTCTTTGTGTCAGTTTATTGTTTACAATGGTCCGCAAATGTGCGTTTAATATGTAACACGTGACCTCCCTACGTCACTACGCATTTACGTTAGGTCGCGCTGGACCGGACCTAGACGAAAAGTTGTGGTTTAAAAGTGCATATTTTTTATTTTTCTTGTCAAAAATGACAATCGTTTCGCTAGATAAGACCCTTATGCCTCTTATGGGATCGTTTATAGTCCTTTGAAACTCCGTTGAAAAAAACTGTTAAGCGTTAAGTTAAGTATTAAGTGTTGGGCTCTATTTAAGTCAATTAAAATGAGAAAAATCCTGCAATGTTTTCCTCAAAAAATATAATTTCTTCTCGACTGAACAAAGAAAGACATCAACATTTTGGATGACATGGTGGTGAGTAAATTATCTGGATTTTTCTTTTAAGAAAATGGACTATTCCTTTAAGTTCATCGCCTTCGTAAAAAACAAACGTGTGCAGCACGGTTACATGACTGTTTAAGCGGCACAAGCGATAGATACAGTAAGCAATATGATAGGAATGGTAAGGAATTTTGTTTTGTTTTATTTTAAATAATACAACGAATTTACATTGGAGCATCAATCAACACAGTGCAGTATCATCAAGTGCAAGTGCGTAGGAATATAAACAGTGGCATGATAAGGCACAAACGTTCATGTGAAGAACAGATTAAAATTAAAAGTATAAAGATTGGGAAAGGTGAACATGTTCTTTTTTTTATTAACTTTTTCATTAAAAAATAAGCTAGCTATCAGTGGGGGCTGATAACTTCTTTTTCGAGGGTGCACGATGCGAAGCTCATCACAACATGTATTTAGTCAGTCATGCGTGTGGCTCGTCATGTCAAAATGTGTTCAAGTGCATCATGTAAACTAATTTGCATCACGCGTCATGTCAAAATATCTGTTTCGAAGGGGTTTATGATAAAAGAGCCACTCACGTTTGCCAGATACTCACTTAATCTCATGTAATGTAGTTTTAAATGTAGGTTCAGGAGGAGCCTAAACATTTAGTCCTGTCAATCATTTTGAGAGCCTGTTTAAGCGAGTCAATCTCCACGCCTTCCATGACGCAACAAATATTTTGAAATGACAAACAACACACATGACATTCCGAACACATATTTTGAATTCCCACCCCTCGGAAGCGAAGTCACCGGCCGCCAATGCTAACTATCATGATTTAGAAATGAGTGATGTCTCAGATGTTTCCTTTTGTAATGTTACAAGCTCCCTTATATTAAATAGAGGTGATTCAGGCTATTCAGTTAAGGTGAATGTGAAGGTCGCAAATTTTTTGTCATTGCAAAAATCACGAAGCACAAATAATTTCATACAGATCATAAAAATAATTTTTATGAGGGCTTTTCACAAAGAGGAATTATTTAGGCAGGTTGGTACATATACAAATCATTCAAGATCATATTAAACAAGTAATATCGTGTTTTATTTATTCACAGGACGGTAATTCCCAGTTTTATGGCAAAGACAACATTTACGCAAGCCATTCGTAGGCAGGCTTGCAAAAAAACTAAGCGATCCAAATGACACATATAAAGGAGAATTATTTAAGCAGTCAAAAGAGCAAAGCATGCTTTTGAGATGTTTGTAGAAGAATCATTAAGGCGTTTAAAATATAAACTAAAACTAGCCAGGCGTGCTACAGCAGTTAGTTACATGTACTTTCCCAGCCCCAGCTCTTTAATGTTTATGGGAATATTAATAGTTAAAATGTTTCTAAACCACAAAAGGGGGGAGCATAAAAATCCTATTAACCAATACAAAGACTGCAGTGTTTGGCTACGGCACTCTGTTTTAATGAAGTGGCCTGCAAGAGCTGAGTTAGCACCGGGCCAAGACAAAAAAAAACAGCTGAGGGGGAAAAATAAACGGCATCCTTCACTTTGAAGACGGCACGAAGACAAATATTAGCAGCCAACTGATACTCCTGTGGTGCGGGATGGGTACATACAGCAACAAAGGATTCAAACAGGTCAGAGAATGACGAAAGAGGATATTAGCATTCTGGCTTCAACATTATGTTTCATTATGAGTGCCTGTGCATTGGATACATGTTTAACACCGGACAGGGATAAGCACCCACTCCTATGAGACAGAAGCTAATAAAAGACCTATTTAGTCCAAAGAGTGAGGTGTTGGTAAGGGGCACAAGGAGATTTACAGGAAGGGACGGGCTTCAACGAATAAAAGGGTCTCTCCCTCACGTCCGTTTTATGAGACACAGAGGGCTTGTTTTGACTGTCTCCTGGCATTTAATATACATGATAAAGGACGTCCTTAGAAAGGACGGCTTAAAAGCACAGGCCCACCTACAGAAACACGGGCGCACGGCTTCCTCACAATGGCGTCTGTTGTGCTGTTTGTGTCTCAGTACTGCTTTTGAAGTCAAACTACTCGGACAAGCATGACAAATGGTCTTTCTGACAGTGTTCTCAAAAGCCAGCAAGTTTCGACTCATTTTCGGATGATCTACTGAACGTAACGGATCAAAACAATGTGTTTTGAAAAGTGTAAGCCTAAAGAGGCGTTTTGGCGTCTCATTGTCTCATTGGACACATTTTTATGTACCCCACAGTATCGATTTTTCCAGCCGTCAGATGCAGAGCGAGCTCCAGCCGTGACAAATCGTAAAAATGCCTAGCTAAGAGAAACAGAGGGGTGTGTTTCTTCAAAACAAGCCTATTGTGCAGTTCCAAAACTGCAGACATCCCACCTCTCCCGGACGTTCCAGGAGTCTCACGCATATTGATAGCGCCTCCCTGATGCCCACAAAATATCCCAAAAATCTATTATTTGAGAACATGCAAGTTAGAGAGGTCAGGTTCAAATAATTTTTTACAAGATCTCAGTCTGAAGAGATTAACATAGCAAGCAACAAGAAAAAGCGTGAAAGTGAAAGAGAGGGCATCCTGATTGGTCTCTTTTTCTGAAAACTAGACCGATCAGTTTTTGCTGTGGGCGGCGTTACAATCAACCTCTTTTTCTCTCTCTTCAGTTCAGTATACCATTGTCATTCATTTACACTGTGAGCTAAGTGTCACAATGGTCATTGGTCAACCAGCTGACTCATCCACGAACCAACTAGTAAATGAATAAGATTTGTACTTAAATAAGATAAAACATTCTAGAGCCCTCATGGTACATTCACATGGGGCGTACGCGTTAAAGCAACACTAAAGAGTTTTTTTACCATAAAATAACGTTTCCAAAAAAGTTTCGGTGAACGGCACTGTCACATTCGCTTTGCAGCCCTCTATCGGCCAAAACCGCACTAAAGAAGTTTCCACCCGTTGGGTCGCGGTCCTGTAGTTCGAGTGAAAACCACAAAAACTTGCTTTACGGCATACCTACAATCCAATCAGAGCCAGCTTTGCTGCAGTAGGCTAAATTATTAACGACAGTGGTAATGGACAATTCCGCTTCCAACCTGTAAGGGGGAGCAAAGAGCAGAAACTCTTTAGTGTTGCTTTAAAGGAGCATTTCACCCGTAGAAACATTCATCTTTATTGAAAGTGCGTCATATTTGTAGTCGAAATCAAATATTAATGCAAATGGGTGAAGTGTCCCTTTAAGGCTTCTCATTTACTTTTAATGGGTGATGTCATGCGTTGACGAACTGAATTCCGAAATTTCAATATTGAGTCACTGTCGTCGCCAACATGTGGGTCAGCCAATCAGATTGCCTTATACAAAATACCTAGTGCAAGCAAGCCAATTATGTTTATGGAAAACCGGAGCATGTGTTGTGGCCACTGTGATTGCCTGTTGGCCACGCTTCAGACAAGCCTTCCATCAAGCGTTAACGCTTTCGCCCCATGTGAATGTATCGTCATTATTCAGGCTTCAACAAACCCTTCCATAGTTTTGAAAAGTTAGTTTAGTTTTGCCTAAATACCAAATCAATACAACACAGCAACAAATCTGTGACAAATCTGCCACAATGCACGGCATGCATTTACATAAAACACTGATGTGTGACACGGGAATATTGTTCCTGTTTCTATGGAGGCTTCTTGCAACAACTCAAGATGTGATTGATCTCACAAGAAAGATGGAAAAAGGCATGAGGGCTGCAATTACAGCTGATGCTGATGGAGAAAGAACTGGGCATATGTGCGCAGAGAAAACAAAATGAGCTTTGTAGAGAGAGATAGCGGCTTATTTGGTGAATGATGAAAGTCAGGAAGCGTCTTACCTGAGAGGTGCAGTCCACAAAGCCAGTGATGGAACATGAAAGAGAAGAAGAGAAAAAAATGTAAGAGCACTGAACAATATCCAGCAGCCAACATATTAGATCGGTTTCAAAACCCAATGAACTGCCATGCTTGTATATTGAAAGAACATCATAACTTGGGCAGCAATTATGAGTTGGTGATAAAAAATGTGGTTTATAAGAAGCCCACTTATATATACCTCTATAAATGCATACATACAGTACAGTGCTGCAGTGCTTAATACTTTGACCAAAGCAAAACCATCTTTTAAAACACATTGATATCTCTATGTATTTCTCAGTAGGATTTGGAACATAGGTAAAGCATTATACCATCTGTTCCTGTCTCACATTTAGTACAACCAACACATACGTAACATGTTCAATTCACTTCCAGAAATATTACAAGTACTCATCTGATACTTGATATTCTACCCAATCTCACGAGGTTTTGCCGCGTTTTTTCGTGATCGTATAACGAATTCCTGTTTTCGTGTAATTATCACGTAATGGTTACTCGACTGCTTTTTCCTATTTGTAAACCTTTGTCGCTTCGGTTTAGGGTTAGATTTGGTGCTTGCATTAGAATGTCACTTTATAAATTGGTTTATACTTTTTTTCGGATTTTTTTTTTATATGTCGCCTGGCGTTGCAATTAGAGTTGGGTTTGGGTAAGGATGTCATTTTATGTAAATCTAACCCTAAACCGAAGCGACAATGGTAAGAAAATAGGACAAAACAGTTGAGTAACCAATACGTGATAATCACACGAAAACTGGAATTCTTATAGACGGTTTCAGCAGTAACAACATAAACAAGCGGCTGTCGTGGTCCACACGTAACTTCCGGTAAACTCCGCTAAAAATAAATAACAACAAAGTTCTTTAAACGTAGTTTTTTTATTTAACAAGCAAAAAAACATAAGCCCTATTCGGACGGGATTAGTATTACAGGGGGACCTCTGAGAAAATCGTGCTCTGTGTTTTTAATCCCGTCCGAATCAGCCATGTCTGTGTTTTTCTCTGACGACCTCCGTAAGAATTCCAGAGCAATTTACCTACTGTTTTTCGCCGAACTCAGAGGTCCTCTGAGAAATTTTATCCCGTCCGGATGCAAATGTCTGTGTTTGCCCACAATATCTTTTGAAAACGCGGTTCATTTCGTGTTTTGGCCAACGTGATCTTCCGTAATGTCTTACTAATGCGCGTATATTGTATTTCCTGAGTCCCATTCATTCAGATATGAATGTTTTTTCGCTTTCGGCAAAATAAAATAATTAAATCAAGACGAGCTGAATATCATACACTGTTAAGACTGGCCACTGTAATATCATTAACGTTATAAGAAACTCCGTTCAAAGTTGTTCAACTCCGGAATGGTAATGTTAATTAATAAAGATATTTCATTTTATTAATCATTATTTCTTCATTTCTTTGTGTTTATTATAAGCAGACAGTTACATAAAACACGTAGGCTAACGTTACTTTAGTAGGATTTGTATATTTTATTTTGATTTGTTAAAATTAAATGAATAAATTACATGTTCTGTCATAATTTTGCATTTAAAGCAAAATATTAAACATTACAAACACACGTATCCAGAGCACGTGCTACTGCAACGCCCAAATGCATGAAACAGACACTCCCATCTCTGGAATAGCCTGCACCATTTTAATCCCGTCCGAATCGGTACATAAAATCACAGACGTCCTGGGGGACACGTTGAAACTCAAACGTAGTTTGGAAAACTAATCCTGTCCGAATAGTGCTATAGATTACCTAGGAAACCAAAACATTTGTTATTTTCAACGAGGCATTTGTTCAAGAGATCAGTTTAGCAACTAGTCAGACCATTAAAAAACGAAACCGGAAGTAAAGTTGGCATCCAGACGTGTATCGCGTCAGCGCACGTGCGTCCGATGAAACATTCTATACAGTCACAAAAAAAAAGGAAATTCGTGATAATATCACGAAAAAAGAATAAAAAAATTACGTGACTATAAATGAAATTTCATGAGATTGGGCTGTGATATTACATGTCTGTTCACACTTTTCTTCTTGTTTCTTTGAATAAATACGGAGGCCTGCACATATTCTAAAAGCATATGCATATGAGAATCCAAAACCTCTTAGGATTATTAGGACATCTTAACTAAACAATCATTTCACTTCAGATTTAGGAAGGCGAGATATACCTGAGGGTAAATGTAATGCAACACAGCTGCAACATCAAACATAAACTACACAAAAGCACAGCCATACATCTACTCTGTGAGATTGAACGGTTGACAGTTTAGTTCTTCAGTGGAGTATTGAGGTCTGCAAATATCCATCCTTTCCTCAGCTGCCATCTCTCAGCTCTCTGACACTCACTGAAATATTTACAGCAAGACCAGACACATGTACAAGTTCCCCAGCCGGCTCTACTGTGAGCCAAGACCCAGTAACCATGTCATGCATATTTAACTGCAGATACGGCTCTGCCTGAAACAGAAATGAATGCCTTCATGTCACTTTACAATTTTCTGAAACTAACAAATATAGATTTTGGGAAGAGAAATTAGAAGGGAATACATCCTTATACTCCCATAAAAATTCTTGATTTCACATCAGGAACGGTAGGAATAAGGATACAACTAAATCTGTACATTAAAAACAATAGAACTACAGTAATTACTTTTAGTTAAAGAGTGTAACAGCTTTTAAGGTCAAAATTTTAATTCTTGCATATGCATTAAAAGTATTTTATTATACCTAATTTACTTGCAGATTTTTGTCCAGTCAGATGCTCTTTATATTGAGAATGTCTGTACTATAAATACCACAAACAAACTACTAGCAAATAGCAAATCACGGTTCGGCACGCTGTTACACGTCGCCCAAACTTCCTGTTTGATAGGAAATGCGTCAACACAGAACAGCAAACTACTCATCAAACAATTTCAAGGGTTTTAAAATTCAGTCCGGATCCGGTTGGGCGGCCCATAGAGATAATCATTTGCGGCTGAAAGCATCAAAGCTGACCCTGTGTAAAGCACCGACTGACCTGCGGTACAAAGCATATCAATGTGCTTAAAGAGAAGTTAATAATGGACTCAGGTGCTTTGGGCTCTTCAGAGAAAGTGTGAAACAGTAGGGACGTCCCGCGGGTACTTTTCATCACTAACATTAGATCAAGCATGAGGTCAGCACTCTGTAGGAGGGTTTAAAGATCTTATTTGTGTTTAAAGATGTAAGAGAGAAGAGGTGAGGGATGGGGGTGTAGATGCTCATCCTCTATCAGGCTGCTGGTGCCATGATACAAAGATAACCTGCAGTGTGCAGGACACTAGACAAAATATGACTCTTTCCCGCCATCCTCTTAAGTGTGATATGCATCGTGTCTGGTCTGCACGTGCAGTCTTTTGTTTGTCACCAAAACACATTGGGGGACAGGAGACTAAACGGGGCTAAGTTCTAAACAAAAGTCAGGTTTTGCGTCACCTAGACGTCTGCAAAAAGATTAAACGGGTCGGTAAATTTTCTGTTCTGTTTAACTTAAAGGCACAGTTCACCCAATCATTTACTTTATAGTCTTCAGTTAACACAAACCTGGGACCGATCAGAGGCCGCACTGACTTCCATAGTATTCTTTTTTCCTACTATGGAAGTCAATGGGGCCTCTGATCGGTTTAAATAGAATCATTCCTCAAAATATCTTCATTGTTGTTAATCAGAACAAAGAAATTTTGACAGAATTTTCATTTTTGGGTGAACTATCCCTTTAACAAGACATTAAAGTTTGCCAAATAGAACAGAAGGCAATACAGTGGAGGGATTCTCATGAAATTAGACTTATGAGGTGTCATAAAACATAATAAAATGCTATCATCATAAGAAGCATACAGTTACAAACATCTCTTTGTGTACTATTTTGCACATGATTTCAAATAACATCATACAAACCACTTTTGTTGTTTTTCCACATTTAAGGGGAAAATTTTCATTACCGCAACGTGTCCATGACTGGATTTGGGTTCTTTGACATGGAAATATTTATAATTAAAAAATGTAAAAAATAAAAAACTTCAGTGCATGTTATATTATAAACATTTACAATAAAGAAACATGTGGTATTTGGTGATCATTGGTAAATGTAAAGACAATAATAAGGAATATAAATGTGTCCAAGACCAATTTTCTCATCCTCCGCAACAATTTTCAATCATTGTTTAAGCCCTCAAGGAACTAACATGCTCAAAAAAAAAAAAATTGTTGGAAGTGACATAATTGACTGTGACACACAAGATGGATACCAGGTAAGCAGTTCATATTTTTTCTCTCCAGATAAAAGTTGAAATTTTGTTTATCATAATACCTAGACAACTTTTTAGTTCTCATTACCGAAACATGAGTTTGTAAATGCATATATTTAATGTAATATTATGTTGCGGTAATGATTGTTTTTGATAATGATAATCTAAAAAAAATGTAAATAATTATATAGGAAATATTTTTTTAAATCGTCTAAAAATAATGATTATAATTAGTTCAGACCTTAATCTTATATTTGCCAAAAATGTCTTCGAATGGGTTTTTTTTTTAATTCTGATGTTGGACACCTAAATCTGGATTTCGTGAGAATCACCAAGTAAAGTTAAAGCTGAAGTGTGCCTCTACCAAAAAGACAAATTGTAAAAATAATTCCCAAACACTGCCCATGTGAATTGGTGGGACAAACAGATAGTTTCGTCCCAAACTAGGCTGGCCATGATAATTAAAAATGTTTGTATAATGCTTTATACATTTTAGGACAATAAGCACAAATTGCTTACTTATCGTTACTTTTTAAATTTTAAAATAGAATAGGTACTTAAAGGCAGCTTTTTCCTGACAGCTTTTCATTGCCTGAAACTGAAACCCAAAAAAGTGAATAACATTCTTGGGATCTTGGACATCGCTCAAATATCTTTCAAGGTCTGGTTGCTACTGGCTTATCAGTCGAAGTTGCAAAAGTTTTGCTATTATCTAAAAAACACTCCTAAAAAACAGTTCCCTGAAACGACAGATAGTACGAAAAATATAGAACAAGAAAAAAGTAAGGTGTGCCAATATATAAAAAAATAAAATACTTGGAAGCAGGACAAAGCCATCAGTGAAATTGCTGTGCAGGGCCCTCAGTCTGAATGCACTAAAAGTAATCAAGTTGCTCAGCAATCTTCATTACAAGGAGAGCACTCTACTTTATTGAGATTCAGAGGAGGAGATGTGCCAGCACACAAAAAAGGAATTTATTGATTGCACTTAATGCAATAAGACAAGTATGCAGGTTCCAATGCAACATCATCGCCCTATTTTTGTTAGTCAAAAGAAGAATGGTCTATATACCCTGTCCAGGGATGGATGTTAGTCTGGATATAGCATAATGCACTGCACAGCCGTGGCCCTAATGGAAGGTGATTCCAAAAGAAAAGACAAAAACTAAAGTCTAATGCATTTCGTGCAGCATTTATCTGAGTCAGTGCAACTCAACTCTATTGAGGCTGAGTCAAGTGTGCACAGTCATGATAAAAGCCAGGTTGAGGTACAATGGTGTCCTGGTGAAATGGAGTGCTATCAAATATCTCCTCCATAATGGTCTGCAATGAGTAAGGTGGATCGGATGAAATCAGATAACCAGATGATTAATCTCCAGACAAATCAAGGAGTCTGAATACTATTCAGTCTATTTTAATAATCTATTCTGCATGTTCACGGTCGGACACAGCGTCGTGCTGAGTAAGCGTAGACCAGATCAAATGATCCCATTTGTCATGATCCACAATGCTAGAAAAGGAATGATCTATGGAGCTTAGGGTAAATTAATTTAAATAAACCCTGAGGGGATATTAAAACATGAAATACGCGCTGGGTTGCGGGTTTTTTACCGTTTCCAAATAGCAGCTGCTGAACCTCTCCTGAGGACAGAGCAATGAAATAAATAAACGGCGGAGCTGCCCTGCTGCTGTGATCCATCAGTGGTCGCCATGTGTTCCGGATCATTCCAGCTGTTCATCTTCACATCTCTAGCCTGGTCGACCGCCCCAACCTCACACCTCTCTACACCCCTGCTGGAGTCACGGTCACCTTAGCCCCATAAACACTGCAGGGACATCTTGAGTCATGCACACAAGAATCTCTAATAAAAATAAAACAATTGCACTGCTAAAAGCTTAAGTTGGTTTGCTGGGTTTAAAGGAGTTATGTGGTCAGGCTAGAAGACCATCATGCTTTTTCAGCAGAGTGTGGTACTTCAGTGATGGCATCATTGCTAACCATGGTTTTACTGTATACACCAAGTATTGCAACTGGATGATTAGCATATTTAAATAGCATATGGCATTTATGTTGGATAATTATAGAACTAATGGCCAAAAACATGTCAGACAGGAGTCCCGTATAACTATTGCATAAACATACTTAATAAAACTACTATGTTGATAAATGAATGTATAAATGTATTTGCAAGATTTTATTGCAGGTTTGAAAAGTATAACCTAAAATTTGCTGTGGCTTGTGAAAGCTCTACAAAATACAAACAATATATCAAAGTGTTTTTAAAAAAAGTGTAGCCAAAGGCAATTTCTTTTCTTTCACAGTAATGGTTTAGCAGGCTTAAGCTGATGTGAAGCAAATGATTAATGCTGTGCTTTTGAGTCTCAAAACTCAGGAAGCCCTAAATCAAAACAGTATTTTGCTTTTAACAGCTGAACTAATGAAATTATAACAACAGCAGCCCCAGAAGTCCTCCTTTCTCTGACGAAATAAAAAAACAGTCTCGACTCGCTTCCCTTTCCACCAAAACACTGCTTCCCAATCCTGGTTCTCGAAAACCCCCCTCTTCCGAAAAGTTTTAGATGTTTACTACTGATTTAACTCTTCAGCTTGTTAAGGAGACATGTTTAGCATTTTGGGAGGAGGCTGATGAGTTGAATCAGGTGTTTAAATAAGGAGACATCTAAAACTTTATGGGAAGGGGTCCTTGAGGACCAAGATTGGGAAGCACTGCCCTAAAACTTTAAACAACATTCTAAGCCAACACATTCTCACGTCCCAAGGCGTCAAAATCTGAAGCATGTTCAAACGCCCCCAGCGTCAGCACGAAGACGCGAAGGGTGCCCCTATGCGTCACTATATCGACAAAATGGGAACTCCGTTGCTTTCATGCTAATCCCTCAGAGTCGGATATAGACGAAAGGGAATCCCGGAAGGTGATGCCGTCACGTTATGTGACGATCGGCAGGATCATGCCGCTTCTGGACGGTAACTACTCAATTTTTGTTCCAAATCTTTTACCATTGTCGCTTGGGGTTGGGGTTAGACTTGGGGTTTGGATGTCAGTTTGTTTATACTTTTTGTCTTAACATGTCTGTTATTCGAAATTAAAAACATACATCGACCTAAATATTAGCTGAAAAACTTAAAATAAACAAAAATTTGAAATGTAGCCTTAGCTGAAAAAGTTTGATCAATCAGCTTGGTCATCTGCATTCTCCGGATCAGATTCGGGTTCGTATTGATAAGGTAGTAAAGACATTATTAACTCCTGTTTGAAGCTGATCTTCCACATATGGTAAAGAGCATCACATTTTTGGCACATGCTTGAGGTATTTGGCCAATCACAACACACAGCATACCTCACTTTTCAGAAAAACTAGCTTTGTAAAAATCAATATGTTTTAGAAAGGTGGGGCAGTAACAATAAACGGTATGTGGAAAATAATGTGTTTTTTGAACCATAAACCAAGTGAACACACTGAATGCCACCAAATACACAAAATAACATTCTTGTAATAGGTATGTAATAGGGGCTCTTTAAAATAATCAAATTCATATAATACCACAAAAAAAATGCCTTAGCTCTACTCCCAGGTTTCACACACCTTAGTTAACTTCAAATTCAAAGACTTTTTAAGGACTTTTTAATACCCTCAAATTCAAGGACCAAATGTGAGGACATATTTCAAGTGAGAGGTTACATTGTGTTACCTTGTAAGATACATTATTACAGTTCCCTTTTGAGGGAACTCGCGCTGCATCATTGTGGTGACACTTTGGGGACGCCTTCAGTGGTAAGTGCGTCTGAATGTGTATATCAAATTCAACCAATGGTGAGGCCTAACGACAAAGACAGGGTGACGCTGGAGCCAGGAAGTTTGGCTATCTAAAATATTGCCAAAGACGGCGTTACAGGGATGCAGGAAGTATGGCAAGGGAGACGCAGTGCCTCGTTCCCTTCTCAGGGAACAACAGTTACATACGTAACCCGAGACGTTTTCATGTGTCAAACACAACTATGCAAAAAAGCATTTTGGTATGAATCAACATTCGCATACAGAAGATATAAGCATTTAAAGCAAACAGTTTAGCACGTGTACTTAAAACGTCTAGAATTTTTTTGATATTATCCTACACTACACATGAAATAATATAGATCCAGAAAACTTCTTGCATAAAATAGATTCAAGCACTTTCAATGATCTGTATCTATATATGCATATTTATGCATAAAACTTCCCAGGGCGTTGAATTTTTCCCCCAGAACTTTCAAAGATTTCAAGGACCCGTGGGAACCCTGTACTCCATAGTAACAATATGTATTTTTTTGTATTTTGATGGAAACTATGGTTACCATCATAACCATTTTACAATATTTACACTCATTTTTTACATTTTAAGCACAGAGGATTGGTATTCGGACTGATCAATTTCTTAAGCTTAAGTAAACCTGCGGTCCTGCTAACATCTCCCCTCTGGGGGACATTAGAAGGCGTAACCGTCCGTATGAGTTCATTCAGTGAACAGGTTATGTTTGCATGGCTGACAGGGGTAATTCGTCTGTGTTTTCATAAATCACGAGTGAGTAATTTGAACCTGTCATAGTCTCGAAATGCATCCACATCCAGACTCTTTGAGTCACAGTACATGAATGGCTTTATCTCTCTCTCTCTCGCTATCCGCTGTATGAGCCTCAGGCCACCCAGATCCCTGGACATTCCTCTTCCCTGACTCCCATCCCTGTTTAGACGTCTGAGAATAAGATGTCTGTTGATTCTGATAAAAACATTAATATCTGGAAAGCAGTTTTTATTACAGTACTTAGGTCAGGTCATTATTAACATCCGCCACAACTTCACACAAATGTACATGTCCAGTTTAAGCCAAGTGGGTCTTCTAACCAGATATCTACTGATAGTCTGTATATAAGCAAAAGACTAAAGTCATGCTTATATGGGTAGAGGAAAATACTTTGACTAACCTTTGAACAATTCCTTTCCATAAACATAGTTATTATTTTGTAATAAACTAAGCCACGTGCTTTCTGATGTACAGCACTCTTAGCTCAATTCAGCTCTAGATTAATGCACTTAAGCCACTTAAACCAACAAAATCCCATCAGCAATATAAAAGTTACAACTCTGCCAGCACATCTAAGAGTCGGCAGCCCTTTAAACATTCTGGGAGACCTAAGCATTACTTTAAATATGTATTCAAGTTGCAATTTATTCAAAAATTTTGTTGGTTTAGCTATAAGAAATGAGGGGTAAGGAACCAGTCTTAGAAACTTCAGAGCGGTTTATTTATCTTTAGTACTTCAGTATCTTATCTTTACTTCACATTTTAGCATGTAGATAAACTTTTGGTAACTTAAAGCTAAAATTAATGCAGAATGCAGTTGCATGAAATGATAGAGTGTTACTCTGAGTAAAACATCAAAACCTAAACATATGGTTGCGGTCCCGAACATGCGTTTAAAATGTGTGCATGTACATTTGTGTGTTTCGTGCATTCAGCTGTTCCCTGACCCAAAATAAAAGTTCTTATTTTCAATTCACGTCTACAAAACACTAGCTACAGGTTCCAACAATAACCTCACTTCCTCTCACAAGTTACAAGAACAAAGGCAAAGTATTACCGGTGTTGTGGTGGTAACACGTCAAATGTTGAACGGCTTATTGCTCTAATTATCCAAAAACATCAATGAATTTCCTGCATTTTGTTCACATAATGCACAAACAAACTGAATGTGAATATTCCCACACACCCCGCCCTTAATGCGTGACCTTTGACCCTAGTCACAAAAAAGGGGCCTGTAATCTCTTTCTGTCTCTAATGAGTCCCATATTGCCACACAGGCTGTCAAACAATCCTACTACTGCACAGGAAACAAGTGTAAGGTGTAAGAAGTGGAGAAGTGGGTGTGGGGCTTTAATTTAGTCCCAGTTGACTCTGTGACTACAGCCTCTTTCACACAGCACTTTGGTCCCAGAAAATTTCTGTAAAATTGGCAGACAGGCTTCTGTATGTGAACACAAACACGTCCCGTAAATGTTCTGGGATTGCTCCCGGAAAAGAGAGTCTGGAAACATTGCCGTAACTTACACGGAAAGCATTGTGTATTAACAGGAGGCTGGAACAATCTTGGCCGTGGTTCTCAAACTGGGGGCAGCAAGATGGTGTCGGGGGGCCCCAGTTTTATGACATTTTATAAAAGACATTCATTTATTATGAATACTGTGTAATTAAACCTAAAAAATAAGCCTACTAACTAACAGCAATACTTTGTATAATTTCCAACTCCAACGGACAATGGTAAGAAAATAGGAAAAAACAATGAGAAAACAATACATAAAATGAAACGAAACAAAGTCGTGCACCGTACATGAAAAACTATTTATAGAAATTTGTGCGAGTGACATGCAACTTTTAATTTTCCGTCGGTCTTAGTTCACGATGTCACTACAGAAGAGTCTAGTTTTAAATAGAAAAAATATTGAAACTCTTTGGTTATTTTTGAGCGCAATGCTAATGGTCTAATCAGAATCCAATGGATTATGCTAAACAATGCTAAAAGTGGTAGCGCCAGTGGTACACATTCTTACACAGCCCACACCCTTGCATAATTTACAACATGATCTCACGGCAAGTCGTGTTATAGTCATGAAAAATTTGATTAATTTATTCAAATGTCTTTTTCGTGTCATTCAGCACAAATTTAAAGTTTTTCATGTCCGCTGCACGACTTTCTTTTTTGTGTCATTTTATGTATTGTTTTCTCATTTCCTCCCTATTTTTAAATCATTGTCGGTTGGGGTTAGGGTTAGATTTGGGGTTTGAGTTAGGATGTAATTTTAAGTATTGGTTTCTACGTGTTTTTCTTTCACTTTTAAAATTATCATATCGCCTGGAGTTGGGGTTTGGGTTAGGATGTCTAAAAATGTAACAGAAAGTGATTAAAACCCCAACACCAAGGGGCAGTGGTAAGAAAATAGGAAAAAACTATGAGAAAACAATACATAAAATGAAACGAAAAAGAAAGTTGTGCCAGAAACACAAAAAAATATTTATAGAAATTTGTGTGAGTGACACACAACTTTTATATTTTCCACCGGTCTTAGTACACCAAGTCACTACAGAAGAGTCAATTTTTAAATAGGAAAAATGTTATAACTCTTTTGTTAATTTTGAGCGCAATGCTAATGGTCTAATCAGATTCAATGGATTATGCTAAGCTATGCTAAAAGTGGTACAGCCAGACCAGGAGATCAGCTGAATGGATTCCCAAACTGTAAAAATCAAATATTTAACTCTAGGGGAGCTGGAAAATAAGCATATTTAAAAAAAAAAGTGGATTGTCCCTTTAAGGTATATAACAAAGTAAATTTCAGAACCTGGTCATATTTCACAAAAAAATAAATTATAATTTTATTTGTGTTACCACTGAATCAATTTTTGGATCCAACGTTACACTTACACTGTAATACAACGTTATTGTTAAATGTTAAAAATATTTTTTAATGAAGTGTTAGGGTAAAATGTTTGGAAAAATACATTAAAGTGAAGGATAATATGTAATGTTTTATAGACATGGAGGATACTCAGTAAAACCTTAGGATTTTAAATGCATCTTTAAGAACAGATGGAAGCTATATACTTTGGAAGTTGCAGCCTAACATATTATTTCCATGTTCTGCAAAGATCACAACACCCTAGACAATATATAAATCCCATATCCAGACCATGACACATACACCTTCTTACACAGCCCACACCCCTCTTCTTAACACCCTTACAGTGCGGCCTCTGTTCTCAGACATTCAGACAACAAGTCGTAGGTCACATGATCAACAAATATGGGTCAGTTCAGGACAGCACCAGATCTGAGATAACACTCACATTTTCAATTATTCAGTCGACAAACAACCGGCTTGACATTGAGCATTACAATAAAAATGCAAGCATAAAGTCTTGCCAAAACAAACTGTTATTGTAAAAGGTGCCAATATTCACTGTAATGAATCAAGTTGCCCTTTTCACAGTTTTTACCTTCTGATAAATTGATATATCAGACCAACAAACACAGAAAAACACACAAAGAAAAGCATCACCTCTGATACAAGCATAGCACTGTGACTGATGGGACAAATATGAACGGTTTGAATCTGATCAAAACTCCTCATTAAAATACCATCCACAATTTCATGTCATCCCTCTATTGTTCCTATAAAAAAGTAACAAAATAGTAAAAAAAAAATATGAAGAGTGGCAGATTACATCTGGCCTTCTTACTTTATCTTCTACTGAATCTAGAATGTGCTGTCTGAGAGAAAACTGAGACATGTTTATCACTTCGGCTAACCCTCGTCTCTGGTATCTGCAGTGACTGCTACTTTTTTACTTGTGCACTTCCATTTGAAACTAACTGGGGAAAAAAGCCACAGCATGCAGAGTTTACACTGGCATCACAAACGTTGAAAAGCGTGAAAGAACTTGTAGCGGCAATCTCAACAAGAGGCTTTGTGCTGTACCTGTTGAAACATCTCACATATGGTTTGGGCAGAAATCTGTCAAATCGCTTTCACACACGGGTCAGGGCCACAGCCTAATTGATTTCCTGTGGAAACTATACGTGCAGAAATACACCATCAATCATGCCAACGGACCTCACTTTGAGACCAAGCATCCTGGATTTCAGTTTAGCTGGACTAACTGTGTCTATACCTTCTGTTGAGGATAAATCTCTATTAGGCCTATACAACAAAACTAAAGTCAAAGTTTTTTGAATGTGTCCTCCGTATTCCATTAGCCTTATTAAGAAAAGATCAATGGAAAGCGGTCTGCTAAAATAAATCAGTTTTATAATGCAGGGCTGGAGCCGGTTATTGCCTGAACGAGCATACGTTTCAGCACTAATTACTCAAGACAGAAAATGTTCAAGTACGTCAGACGCACCATAAATACCAAAGACTTTGGCACTGGGAACATTCAAAGTCCCTTTAAAGTAAGACAATCCACTCGCCGATCATCTAAAAAAATGCCGCTGGCAGCTATTTGATTTGTAGGTAATGGGCGTACAAGTACAGCCTGTATACTTAAGCAGGGACAGATTGAAAAATCCAGAACTGTAAAGGTTATGTTTCAACAACATATTTCAAATCAGCAATATAATCAATGAACAACATTATCATAAACTTCACTTTTAGCTGCAATTACCTTAAAGTCCCCATGAAATCAAAAATGACAATTCTTATTTTTACTGGAATATTGCAGTGTTTATTATAAACTATTTATACATGTGAGGTTTTTTTTACATTCATGTGCCCTCATAAACTGTAATCAAAATCTGATTAAAGTACTTCCACCTCTTGTGGCGATCATACTCTGATGACGTCAACTAGACGGCTTGGGCGGATCATCCATTAACCCCGCCCCCTCCAACTGCAAGTCTACTGCGAGTTCCAATTCTGAATGAAACAACTACTTTTCTATATCCAATTCAATTACAGCAACTATAAGTTGCTCCGGAGTATAAGTTGCATCATTCAAAAATGCGTTTTGAAGAGGAAAAAATATATATAAGTCACACTGGACTATAAGTCGCACTGGACTATACGTCGCGTTTACTTAGAAAATGATTTCACAAAATCCAAGCCAAGGAATTGACATTTAATCTGGAAAGGCAAATCCATTAAATTACATAAATATAGGAGCAGCATAGAGCAGACTCTCGCGGCTGTAGACAGTAATGGTTTCTCTTGGTTCATATGAAATAATTTTGACATATAAGTCGCACATGACGTTAAGTTCCAGGACCACCCAAACTATGAAAAAAGTGCAACTTATAGTCTGGAAAAAACAATACTTAAATGGGGAAAGACAGATATCTCTAAAACTACATGCTAGAATCACAAATAAACAACATATTACTGACCAACAATTAAATGACATCAACTATATCAGCCTGATCTCACAAGAATTCATACATATTTTACGAGTGGACTAATTTGTATGAATTCGTAATTTATTCGCAATATAATTGTGCAAAAATGTACAATTATAAAAAAAATAACGAAACCCCACCCCTAACCCCAACGTCACAGGTGTCAATGCAAATCGTTCAAAAATATACAAATGTGGTACGAATTGCCACGACAGCGTTGACTGTACTGTACTGTAACATAACGGTGTTTGTTTTTTTTTTAAGCTAAAATTTCCAAAATTTCCATGTTCACTTCAGTTACTGCATATGCACACAAGTTGGCAAGTGCTTCACAACCCTCCCCCAGAAAATCTTTAGGGTTTTTCGATATATACTAGTCAACATTTGAAGTGGATCAAAAACATTCATCAAATTTGTCCTAAAACAAGAACGGGTTTTGGATATTGGTTTTAAGAAAACTTTTAGGAAAGGTTTTGATCCACTTCAAATGTTGACTAGTGTATATTATTTTAGCTTAACAACAATATAGGCTTAAACAACTTAAAATCGAGATATGTTTTTGTTTTGGGGTTGGGTTAGTTTGTTGGGTGAGTTGATAGAATTTGAGGGGGCTGGGGATTCAAATGTTATTGTGGACAGGGGGGGCATTGAAGTCAAAAAGTTTAAGCTCCACTGTTCGAAACAAAATCAATAAAAAGCAATTGTATTTACATTTCCACAAGTGGTCCATCTACTCCCCAAAAATATCTATAAAACATTCTACACTCTTACAGCAATGACTCAATATCAAAAACCATGCCCAAAAGTAACAAGCCATTATTGTTATGGGTGAGTTTATAATCTTAAGTGATTTTTCGTGTATGAGATGGAGAGAGAGAGAGAGAGAGAGAGAGAGAGAGAGAGAGAGAGAGAGAGAGAAGTGAAAGAGAGTTTATATAAAGAAATTCCATAGATTTTAAGTTGACACATGATCCGCTTTGATTATGGTTCAAAAAAGGAATCTGTATTTGAAAATGAAAAGGTCTGTACCCCCAAAACTTAAAAGCACAGCGAGCCAATGAATGCTCTTATTAAAAATTAAAAGAAAGACCAGAGGACATTTTCTCTTTCAGGAAAAAAATCAGGGAAATACCAGCGGGCATGAGAAGTACAGGGAGGCAAAGTAATGAGAAAGGAGTTCATTGTTCTTCAGAAGTGACTGCAGAGTCAATGTGACACAGGTATTCAGCAAATAAGGACGGCATTGTACTAGCTGACACAAAAAAAACCTCTAACACACAAAAACACCTGTTACAACCGAACAGTACACAAATAGCGATGTAAACGAAACAATTTTCAATGACAATAAACTATATTTATCCATACCTTTTAAGTATTGAGTAAAATAAGTAAGTATATTTACAACCAACATTTCTTCACCTCATCCACTGTCAATGATTTTCACTTTGCAGCAATGCATTGTGGGATTGCGTTCTCTGCAAAACAAACTTGTGCACTTTCCTTGCATTTCTTGTGGAACAGCCTTTGCATATCGAACAAACCTACAATGGCTCAAAATGATCTCTTCAAAAGATCACACTATTCATGTTGTAGATGTTATTCTGAAGATGATTTACATTCCTCATGGATGTTTGTGTTAAACTAGAAAAGAGCTTACTGATAACTTTGACTAAGGATTCCACTCAATTTTCAATACTCTCACGTTCACATTGTACGACCACACGTGTCTAAGAGTTGCACATGTGCGCCTATCAAGAAGTTTGGTCCCACAATCCTATGGGAAGTGCCAGCTACGTGGACATCTGCTTAGTCGATAGTAAAGAAAATACTTAGCACTCTCCCTTTCTGTTTTACTCTTTTATGACAGTCACAGAGACTACAACTATGAAGGGGCGTTGGGTGTAAGGACTCCCAGCGGAGCTATTCACATGGTTCCACCCCCCCACGCGACATTTGCCCAGCGATTCCATTTCAAGTCCTTTGACGCCTGTCTCCTCCCAGGACCAACCAGGAGAGATAGAGTTGCATTCATCTATTGTGTGACAGTGTGGTTTGTGCGGGTTTGTTATTCTGCTACTACCGCGAGTGACCGCTGTGATCTAATTACCGGCAGGAGGATAAAGTTGTTCCCCTATTCTAGCCAGAATCTGCTGAATAGTGAGATCCAAAGCTGTTTCCCTGTTAAAGTTAAACAGTAAATTCATACTGAGTAGGGAAGGTAAAAAAGAGAAGATGCAGGTACTGGAAAAGAATAAAATTGGTTGCGAAGTCTTGTATTACCGCTACAATAATAATAGCTTCCATTATTACCACTAATTAGTTGAAATAGATAACATGGAGTAGAGCAGTAATTCTTAAAGTGTGGCCAAACCCCCCCAGTGGTCCGCCAAAAAATGCCCTAAACTAGGTGTTTATACAATCGTCACTTAAGTAGACTTTTTTCATATTAAGCTGCAACTCATTTCACATTTAATTTTTCAAATGAAATAAAATTCATAAAACAATTTCTGAACATTGCATTGCATTTGTGTTTAAAAAATTAGTTATTAGTGCATATTAAACCTAAATTTAGCTTATCCTTCCTATTTTGTTGTTTTTTTGGGGGGCGTGTTAGAGACGGATTCTGTTAGGTGGTCCTCAGAAAAAAATTGGAAGATAAAGTGGTCCTTGGGCTGAAAAAGTTTGAGAAACACTGGAGTAGAGTTTAACTCTTTCCCGCCAGCATTTAAAAAAAAAAGTTGCCAGCCAGCGCCATAATTTTTCATGATTTTCACAAAAGTTTAATGCCTTCCAGAAATGTTCTTCTTTAAATATATAAACATACAATATATCAAATGAAAGAACAGACCCTCTGTTTTCAACAAAAAAACTGTTTCATCATTAGTTCTCTTGTAATCACCTCTCAAATATGGGTAGTTTAAAAAAAAAAAATTTTGAGGACTTTTGATAGAGATCCCATTCAGCCCGATCCTCAAAACATACAGAGTTCTTGCATAAATTGGATAATAGCACAAATACTCGTCATCGGCGATGAAAGAGTTAGGTAAACTTAAGAGTTTCTAGGTTATTCAAACAGCTAAAAAAACACTACAGTTTTCAACAAGTGGGAACACAGTAGTCTTACCGTGGGTTCACACCAGCTGCGTTTGAGGCGTCAAATTCGCATCTACCGCGTCTAGTTTGCCGCTTGAACATTTTGAGTTTACCTGCTTCGTTCGCACGTGAAAGCCACGCGTGAAATTCTAGTCATCGAGACATTCACATGGAAATTCGCGTCATGTGAGGGGCTTCTGCGACTCCGCTCACAGCCTGTAATCACGTCACTACTAGAGCAAGCTCCTGATTGGTTAACATGGTGCATTTTCCGTCTTAGTTCAAAATTTTCAACTTGCGCGTTTGCCGCGGCAACGCTTTATTCGTGCCATTTGCGGAAACTGGATGAGGCGGAATCGCGTCTACTGCGCCGCGCTAAACGCCTTATTCGCGCTGCGAGACCAGACACGTGTCAACGCATCTTCACATTGACTTAATATTGAAATCACTCGCACTTGATGCCTCTACCGCGGCTGGTGTGAACACAGCATTAGGGGCCATTTACACAACAACGATTTCAACCATGAATAGTTTTTAAGGGGTTGGCTGTTCATTTACAGAACCATGTTTTGGGGTCCCAAAAACGCAAACTTTTAAAGACAGGTTTCAGATTACGGGTTTTTGGTAACAAAGCCTTGTAGTCTCTGTGTAAATTATGTGAATGCAAACACTGTAGGCTTTGCGTAGCCTGACGTGCACCTCTACAAAAATGTGACAGCGCGTCCTTTCTACATGGAATGCAAGGGCTATGATTGGTCTGCTAAAAGCTCTTCTGTCAGGTCAAAAAAATATGCATCGCATTTCCTCATTCGAATTTCTGCTTACAACGGTAAAAAACAAAGATGGGCCAAGTTGATGAGTGATATTTAACTCAAGCTGCAACAATCCGCTGTCTATTTACCTCCATCACAGCTGGTCTTCTCAAATAACATTTACAACATGCTGCTTCTTTATTTTTTTGTGGGTTTACTGGCCAAGCTGCTTCTTCGGCTGTTGCACTGCCACTGTGAGTAACATGCGTGGATACTGCCTACTAGCGGTCTGCATGTGTAATTGCACGTCGTTGTAGACGACAACGCAGAAATATTATATGAAAACTCACGTCTAGCCCTACGTAGGTGGCATGGATTTTGTTCTCTTCGCAAAATGCATTGTTCGTGTACGTGAAATGTTTCATAAACGGCCAAAAAAAACTTTTCAGCTTTTCACTAAATTGTTGTTGTGTCAACATAGCCTTAATCTAAGCAACAATCTAGTAATCTGAAAACCTGACCTCTAAACCCCTAAAAAAAAACTGTGGGAATAGCAAAGCAGAAAAATAAAGCATGCTAGTATGGTTAAATTTGATGGAGGTGAGTTTAAAAGTTTGATATCCACTGTACCCGTCACGGCTGATAATAGCAATCGTTGCTCACCCTATTGTTCTCCAGACAGCTGTGTGAACCCAGAGTTACAGGGAAGGCCAAGTGGAGATGTGGCTGTCGTTTCTCAGGTGCTTATCACATTCAATCACCAAATGCAATATCATTTGACAGATGCTTCCATCGAAGACTAATGTAGTGTAACAGAAGCTATGGTACAGTTACCTGGGAACAGTTATAAATTCCGATACAGTTTCTTTGGGGAGAGTTATATTGCATGGGTGAAATAGTCCTTTGGATGGGAACGAGAAAGGATTTAAACTACATAGATTTATGTGGTTTACCTCTGGTCGTTTCATGGCTGGTCAGCTACAACTCGCATACTACCTGGTTCTCAAATGCATTCAAACTGCAGCTGTTTTACATTTCCAGATGTTTAAAAGGTTATGATTCTACGTGGATCTATACACTTGGAAAAACTATTAATTTCGCACATTGTTTTTGGCCCTCAATGCATGTTGCTCTGTCTTACAGCAACTTTTGAAACTTCTGTACAGTTCTTTAGATATCAGATCACAGTTTCTTAGTGATTAGTTTATTTTTACAATAAATACACATTTTTTTCAAAATAAATACACAAGAAGTTCTAGAATATTTTATTCTGAAGAAATTGTGAGTGGGAGGCTATAAATATTGTTGTGGACAGCATAGGCACCGATCCTATGGGGTTACGGGGCTCGAGCACCCACCGAAATGGGCGAGCATCCAAAACACCAGATATGCTCAATAAATTTTAATCAAAAATGGGTGAATACTCACAAAATTAGACTTTTGAGGTGTCATGAAACATTTTGATAAAAAAAGTAAATGCAAAGTAAAAGTATTAGAAGAGCATCTCTTCACATACTATTTTTCCAATGACATAAAACAAACCAATTTTTTTTCCACATTTAAGGGAAAAATTTTAATTACCGCAACGTGTCCATGACTGGAGTTGGAAAATGTATAATTAAAAAATCTAAAAAATAAAAAGCTTCAGTGCATTTACAGTAAAGAAACATGTGGTATTTGGTGATCATTGGTAAATGTAGAGACTATAATAAGGAATATAAATGTGTCCAAGAAAAATTTTCTCATCCTCCGCAACAATTTTTAATCATTGTTTAAGCCCTCAAGGAACTAACATTTTAAAAAAAATTGTTGGAAGGGACATAATTGACTGTGACACACAAGATGGCTACCAGGTAAGCAGTTCATATTTTTTCTCTCCAGATAAAAGTTGAAATTTGACAACTTTTTAGTTCTCATTACCGAAACATGACTTTGTAAATGCATATATTTAATATAATATCATGTTGCGGTAATGATAATTTTTGATAATGCTAATCTAAAAAATGTAAATAATTCTATAGGAAATATTTTTTAAATCCTCTAAAAATAATGGTTATAGTAAGTTCAGACCTTAATCTTATATGTGCAAAAAAAATTGGTTTTAACGGCTTTTAAAAAAAATCTGATGCTGGACACCTTCTAAATCTGGATATTGTGAGAACCCAAATGCTTTTGAAATTCGGAAGTCACTCTGATTGGAGGATCTCCCGAGATGTAATATCTACAATGCTTTGATGAATAAGCCCTTGGGCGCTTCCGTAGCTAGTTGATAAGCAACCTAATCGCTGCCTAACGGGAACCAAGCACCCACCAAAATTTGCAGCCTATGGTGGACAGTGAGGGGCTTTGAAGTACGAAAGGCTGAGACCCACTGCTGCAAATGCCCTTCAATCAGTGTGCTTAAAGGGTAAAAAGATCTAAATCTTACAAATATCTGTCTAGAGGACATATTCTGAGGACAGAGTCTGCACAGGAGAAGGTCATGATGGAGTTACAGAACTGAAGCTGCAAATTCACAGTACAAGACTGAGCTCAGTTCACTTGACACCCTGGCCTACATCTTAAATTATAGCTAATAGCTAATATAATTAGCATAATGTGTGCTTGTCTTTGGTAATGATGGCAATAAATTCTTTGTTCCCATAACTAAACCAAAACAATAAATCCACTATCTGTACACACAAATGAGTTTTAATCATTTAAATAAGGCAAACAGGAGAATAATTCAGAACAGCTTACATATTTTGTGGATTTTCAAGACTACAAAACCATTCAAGTTCAGAAGACCTTTCATAGCGATTGTCGAACAGCTAAAAAATGTAAAACATCTACATGAACTAAGCTCCTTATTGTCAATCACACTCATCTAGTTACAATGGACTTGGTTATTCTCATCTTTAGTAGCTCCTGAAGGCTTCATTTATGAAAAAGCTCTGATATGAAAAGCCTGATTGGCAATCTAATCTGTACGTTGTGATTGGGCTGAATACCTTTGAAGTCAGTCGGAAATATGACGCTCATTACCATGTTTGAAAGATTCGGTCACAATGCAATGTTAACAGGAGTTAATTTACAGGCTGTGAGTCCAAAGTGGGATGAATTATGATAATGTCGGTCTTGTCTACGTCCTCAATCCCAGGAAGTAAACTGTTGCCTACAATCCGTGTGTTTGTTGTGTCCAAGAAAAGAGATTTACGTTTGAAACGATAACTCGCGTCATTGTTTACTTTGGGGTATGTACCTTTTGCATATTGTTAACATGTTCTAATACACACTTACACACCAAAGAAAATGTAAAAACGTGAAACGGAAAATAGGTGCTCTTTAAATTAATTTGTGGGAATGAAGACTCCATCAGTCCACCCCAGTGTAATGACATCAGCCTGCTGGGTTGTATCCTCTTCAAGCTCTCAGACGGTGAAGAAGGACAACGTGCAAGGTTTCGGTCAAAGAGCTCAAGAATGTGAAAACAAAGATGGGAACAAAAGGAGAAGGGGGACAAATCTGTAACATTCCACATCCTGTCTCGTCTTATCTGTCCTGGGGGCCACGCTGTGCTCGAGATCAGATATAAAAAAGCCAAGAGACCCAGGAGAAAAGACAAAGCTTGTTCTTCTTCACATGGCTGTTTCCATCGACTTCTTATTATATTGCAATATCTCCCTCTGGATTAAGCCTCTCCAAAGCAGCTCCTATGCAACTCAATGCATTTGTCAATGTTGTTTCAATAAAATTAAACCTGTCTTTTGACGAAGAACTGCACAGAAACATAGACTTCTCTTAATGTGAGAGCCAGGTCTAGATTAACAAAGTAAACCCATTGTGAACAAACCACATAATCCACCTCTAAAATAAATAAGAACTTCCTCTACAAGGTGGAAAGCCTGGCGTTGGTTTGGCTAGAAATGAAAAACAGCTGTCGTTTTTCATACATCTGCCATACGGTCCTAATTGAATCCTCTTGAGAAGAAACTAATGATGTGACAGATGCACCAGTCATTTTACCAATCGCTGGAAATGTATAATCTCCTGCAATACAAACCTTATCAACTGAGACCATATGGGAAAGACGTCTGGTTTCTATTAGTACAGTTATCCACCAGCCTGTTGCACATCGAGTCTGGCTTTGCTCCAGCTGTGGTTGGATATAGATATAGTGATTGACACCAGATGTAGATCTGGCCGGTTTCCTTTCCATCTCCTGACCATGAGGGGTTAGCCGAGGTCTCCCTCAGTCTGTGGCTTGTCCCTCAGCTTCACAAAAACTCCCAGTATGGGTGGCAGGATGTTGTGGTGAGGAACTGTCAAAAGCAGGATCTTTAGTGACAGAGGTTAACAGTGCCTAGCGGTGTATCTTACATTGACATTTTCCAGAGTTACCAGGCAACTGGTGGGAGGGGCAGCTACCGCAACGTGCGCTGTGTCTGTGTATAGTGGTTGGACTTACTGGATAGATAATTTTGTCCTCAATCAGTTTGTATTTCCTAAAACATGGAGTGGTTTGTGGTGGGAACAGTGCCCGGAAGCTGAGCTAGGGGAAAGTATTTCATTAACAGCACAGTTGTGGGTATTAAACAGACCCTGGGAGTCTGTAATGCGTAATGAATATCAGGACTCGGGAAATGAGAGTTATCAAGGTCAATTGAAGTGGTTTAGCCCCAAATGCAGAAGTGGGCCTGGTGCTGCTGTCGATCAATGCTAGACAGTTTACCATACACATCAAAGTAGTTAGTTTATACCTAGAGAGGGCTTTATGTTAATTTCGCTGACAAGTGTTATACGTTTGAGCCAATTACCTAAGGGGTTAATTCCCAAGTGAATTGGCAAATATCAACTCTAAAAAGCATTCAAAACAAGAATCAGTATGTCCCAAGTCATAATATGTTTAAAAAACATAAAGGTCCATTTTTTATGCTTATCTGAGGGTCCGTGTACAGTGCGCGTGACGCAATTTTTGTCATCTGAAGAGTGCGCGCAAACTTTACATGTACCATCAGATTTCTGAAAGCCTGCGTACATTGAATATGTATTACGTAGGTCGCGCATGTGCCTACAGAAGATTGTAGTATGTATTTTGTTTCAATGCGCATTAGGGGAGTAACGGTTCTCGGTAAAGAATCGAATCGTCCCGTTATCCTCCCACGGTTTGGCATGCACGTGCCCCGCGGTGCACCATGTTTGATTCGACCACGCATTTCTAATATAGTTTGGTGAAAAAACAATGCATAAAACTGCTAATGTAGTGGTTCTCAAACTTTTTCAGCGTGCGGCCCCCTTTGTTTACGGTGCATTCCTTCGCGCCCCCCCCCCCAAAGAAAATTTATGACAAAAAAAAAACAGTTCTAAAACTTCACATTTTCATTAAACAAAACATTAAATTATACAAAGTAGTGCTGCCTTATTTTTTTAGGTTTAATTTCAAAGAATTCATGATAAATTAATGTATTTTATAAAAATGTCATAAAACTGGGGCCCCCCTGGCACCATCTCGCGCCCCCCCTGGGGGCCACGGACCCCAGTTTAAGAACCACTGTGCTAATGTATGCTTCTGAATATGCTCTGCATGTGTTTACGTGAGAGTACCTGTCCAATCAACTCGTGTATACATTTTTAGAAAAAAATGTAAAATTTGCGAGTGCCGTATGCTTAAGGCAATACATTTAATATGACATGTCACTTATTGCGTACATGTAGTATAATAATGCAAGTGCTCTTAAGTGAAAATGTTGATTTTGGCACAGGTTAAAAACTGCTTAGGTTTTTATTTTTGTAAAGAAGCCTGTTGTGACCAAAGTGTAGGTGTTTGTAACCCAATAAATAATTTTATTTTCTTTGACATTTTGACAGTAGCCTTTTTGTCCCCATAAACAGAAACCGTGACACTAAAAACGTTAGACGCACCGAACCCTAAGTAATTTGAACCTTTACACCCCTAAAGCGCATGCTTCAAATGGCTTTGTACACGTATGAGCCAAAAAAATATTCGTTGCTCAAAGACAAAAACAGGACAACGTTATTACTCATACGCCTTAACAGCTGATATAGTTGTGGATGCTGTATCACAAACAGGTAGTTGATTTAGTGGCAATGTAGAAATAAAGTTTTTTTTTAAGCAATGCTAATAAAATAGCCCTTTCTAATACGATAGGAGTCTTATGCAGTGTGCATCATTTCAAACATATTAGTCATAAGAAATAATAAAAAATAATTTCTTAATATTGTGTTTAAAGTCACCATGAAATGGATGTACAGAATGTCTTATTTTCCTCATGGTGGCTTCTGAAATGAAGAAAGGTAGGGTTGGACTTGAATTTGTCCATCGAGAATTGACTGGTTCATTGGAAGTTGGGTCGTGTTGCTATTTGCTAATTAATGTGATCTTTCCTCTGCCATACCCCATGACTGAAAGTAAAGAGAGATCGTTTCGAGGAGGGAAGGAGAATTGCATTTTTGATTAAAGATTATGAGGGCACATGATTTTTGATCATGATTATTTAAAACGATCACTCAGTGACTGTAAAAACATGCATTTATTTAACCTTTTCATTAAAGGATTAGTCCATTTTTCCTTAAAAAAATCCAGATAATTTACTCATCACCATGTCATCCAAAATGTTGATGTCTTTCTTTTTTCAGTCGAGAAGAAATTATGTTTTTGAGGAAAACATTCCAGGATTATTCTCATTTTAATGGACTTTAATGGACCCCAACACTTTACAGTTTTAATGCAGTTTAAAATTGCAGTTTTAAAGGACTCTAAACGATCCCAAACGAGGCATATGGGTCTTATTTAGTGAAACGATTCACATTTTTGGCAATAAAAAATAAAAAATATGCACTACAACTTCTCGTCTTCCTCTGGTCCTGTGACGTGCCAGCGCAACCTCACGTAATACATCATCACGTCAAAAGGTCATGGATGACGTATCAAAACTACGCCCCAGTGTTTACAAGTGTGGAGAAAGAGGACCGTTCCGACATTGTTGTATGTGGAATGATATTAATTAATGTCTATGTGTCAGTTTATTGTTTAAAATGGTCCACAAATGTGCGTTTCATTTATGTAAAACATGACCTTTTGACGTCATTACGCAATTACGTGAGGTCGCGCTGGCACGTCACACAGCTGGAGGAAGACGAGAAATTGTGGTTTAAAAGTGCATATTTTTATTTTTCTTGCCAAAAATGACAATCGTTTCGCTAGATAAGACCCTTATGCCTCGTTCGAGATCGTTTAGAGTCCTTTGAAACGGCAATTTTAAACTGCATTAAACTGTTATGTGTTGGGGTCCATTAAAGTCCATTAAAATGAGAAAAATCCTGGAATGTTTTCCTCAAAAAACATAATTTCTTCTCGACTGAACAAAAAAAGACATCAACATTTTGGATGACATGGTGGTGAGTAAATTATTTAAGAAAATATAAGAGAATAAAATTGACTAATCCTTTAAGTAAGTGTTGCAATAGGCTACATGTGTCAAAGCAGTGGTGCCTTCGAAGTGCCTTACAAACACATTGGTACAGCAGCACGCAATTTATAATTGCACAATAATTGTTGACAATACCTTGATTATCTTGTTTTTATAATTGTTCGAATCAAACATTTAAATTGAAAATAAAAATGATTAATTGTACAGCCTTGCCAGTAAGCATAGTTTTTTTTACAAAGGTCCCAGGATAGCAGCCAGCTGAACTTTGCAGGGAACCGCCGATCAGCAGGAGAACAGGAATCTATGACTTTAACGAACGCATATGGTCAGTGTTCTGTACTTTGCACACTGACAACATCGGAACAACCACAATTCAAAATGCAGCAAGTATGACCTGAATTCCCAGTACTGGCACAATGGGCACAGCAGGCTTTAGCGTCCACCATCTCTTTGCTCTCAGTCTGGTACAGTCATGGTGGCACAACTTTAAAAAAAATACAGCAGCGCTTGAAACTAAAATACGAGCTGAACTGATGACATGTTTATGGTTGGCTCCCCGAATAATAACACATCTGGTTAAATGGAACAAACATCCGAATATAACTCCATTAGCCCATGGAGTAACTACCACAGTAACACAAAAGCAAACTTTAAGTATGTATCTACAACAAGACAGCCTCAGTAAAGCATTCCTGTTTAAATTTGAACAATTATACACTTGTTTTGAAACCCATTTTACTTTAGAGAACTTATTCTTCACTATCTCACTTCCTTGCAAGCTCATTTCAAAATCAACTATGAATCATGTGCTGTATATTTCAATGAAAGAGCCTCTCAACAGACATTTTCCAAATCAAAGTTCATCTGTACGCTTTTGAATGGTGACTAACCCGGCACGTAAACACTGACTCACTAACCTCTTACTTCCGACCTTCAATCGCTTTCTTATCAGAGCAGTCTGCTTTTAAGTAATGTACTTGGCAAATAAATGTACTTGGCCCTGACAAATCCAAAGGGGAAAACAGGTCTGATTGACTTGCCATTGTTCACAAAGAGCTTTATATTAAAAAATCACAATGAACAACAATAGCAATCAAAAACCGCAATCCTATAAACCATAAAAGTTGTACAGGTGATACTTTGCAGTATTAAAAGGTTAGCAGCAAAAACAAATATAACTTGGCATGATTTCAAAATGTTCGATAAACACTTTTAAACCCTTCTTTGCAACAATACAATGCAAGGCACATTAGCAAAGGCTGGTCCAGCAGCTGAGGCTACAACAACAACATTACTTGTGGTTTTAAACATCTGTAAACATTGAGCGAATGCTTTTTAATGTGCATTTGTATCAAGTCGATTCGCTCAACATTTTGCTCTTTATAAGCTTATATTTTATACTGTTTGTCTCCATAACACACCAAACAAATGGCAGGGCAAGAGCATGCCTTTGTATGAAACCCATCGCAACATACAGGTAGCAAAAGAAAGAGCTTCATCCAATAGTCAAACCATATCTCATAACTGCCATATACCTTTAAAACCCCCTTTCCATGTCTACATCCTCTACTTTTCTTTTTATTCTCCAAAACACCTGTGTCCACACAACAGCATTCTCCAAAGCCTTTTGTGATGCAGGTAGCAATTACTGTAGTCTCTACAGAGTCCTTTTGGCACTATTTGTTTGAACTCGAGAATAAAAAGAGGAACAGATCCAAGTCCATTAGTGGGGGGCAGGCTTAAAGCCCATATAAATGAAAGGCAAAAATCTGTCTTTTTGTGGTTCAGATCTATTTCACCTTTTGAGCGCAAGACAGGCTAACAGTGAAACCGTACAAACACAGTTATCTTTGAACTTCTGTGGGTAAAAGGAAGGCTGAATGAAATCTTTGGGTTTTGATAAGACAAATGCCTCCGGAGATTGAAAACTTTGTTATCCGGACCTTAGTTCCCAAAGAAAGAGTCCAAGAAGCATGGCTCATCGAGCACAGAGCAAGAGTAAATAATTGTTGAGAAAACCCTAATGGAGAATATTGACATTCATTCTGACATTTAAATGGCCTTCAAAACAAGAAATGCATTTTAAAGGAATAGTTTAAAGATGAAAATTAACCCACTATTCCATATTGTCCATATCTACTTTGATCGGAAAACAAGACTGGTGGGGAATAAAGACTCTTCAAAATTTATTGTACCATGTTATCATCATATAATGATAAAATGTAAATTTTTTTATAAACTGTTAAATAATAAAGCAGAGATAATATAGAGCAAGGCGTTTATTGTTTATTTCCCTTAGACGACCGTCACTGCATGGCTGAATGACAAATAATACCAGGGTGGAGTTTGTGTGTCGAAGGACAAATCACAAGGTGTTTAAAAGGTGAATCCAGTGATTGGTTTGTTAAACCAGAGACAGAAAAGTATCCCCAATGACAGCAACCACAAACACACCCACACCCAGGGTTGGGGAGTAATGGATTACATGTAACAACCAGGATACAAAAAACTGTAATCCGTTACAATTCCATAAAATGGTACTGTAATCTACTCACAATGTCCCTCCTCAATCTCTTGCAGAGAAATTAAATAAAGATGTTAGCTGTATAGGTAGGAAAACTACCACTGTGCCAACGTCCCATGCCAAATTACGGCTTCAGTCTGCATTTTTAAATAAACATATGAAGAGTTCCAAAACGCAATAAATCCATTTTGACTCATTTCGATAAAAAAGTGATTTGTATACCAAAAAAGTGACAAGATGAAAACTAGGATTCCGTGTGTATTACACACACCACCATTGTTGTTTACAGTGCGTGGAATGGTGCGCTGTAATTGGTTAAGTGGATTTATTGCATTCTACAGAGAAGGAGGACTGGCGTTTATCGCGTTTTGGGAAAAAAGGGAGAAAAGATTACAAAATAACACGGCGGATATTGGATTTTGCGTAAAATTAAAAGAATTAACTTTTTAATACTGACCTGATAGAATACTGATTTTGGTGTTTTAAATGGTGTTTATCGGGTTTTGGAACCAAACTCTTCATATATTTACCTGTAGATTGTGTAGTTTTTGTTTAGACTTTCTAAATTTTTTCCTACATCTTAAAAATAAAACATAAAATTATCTATGTTTGTGTGAACTTGAAGGAATCCAAAAGTAATCATATTACTTTACATTGGTTCTTGAAGTAAGCTACTGAATAATTTTATTATGAAGTAGTTTGTAACTGTAACAGAATACATTTTAAAAGTAACCCTCCGTGATTTATGCAGGGTGGGACTGCATCACAAAGTTGTTGTGATGGACCGGCTGAGACTCTTAAGCAAACATGGATGATTTTATTAGTACCACTGAGCCACAATGTTTATACCTTATAGCGGAATCTAATTAAGAAGTTATTTTTATACTTGTCTGGGGACACATGTACTGAATGTAACATAGATTGAAAGCATTGTAAGTCACTTTGGTTAAAAGTGTGAGCCAAATGCATACAACTATTTGCATTTTAAGATGGAATAGAAGATATCATTTTAACATCAAAACTATTATATACTTCACCTTTAGGGAGTGTTGAACACTGAGTCATAAATGATGAAACTTTATGAATTGTTTCTGAAACATCTGCACTTAATGATTTCATAATTCGTAAGCCATCTAGATCCAAAAGATAAAAAACAATCCCAAACCACAGTACTCCAACCGGTATGAGTTACATACACTTAAATCACTTCTATACAGTATATTGTTTCTTTATGGTGCATTACAAACAGACATGAACAAATGCAAAAGACACCTGCAGATCCATAACTGTTAGCCTGAGGGTTCTTAATGTCCTCCTATTAAAGTTTAAACCCCTTTACCTTTGAGATTTTAGTTAGACGGCCAATCCTAGATAGAATAACGTTTAACATCCGATCCAATTTATGCTATCAATGTTTTCCGGGCCGTCTCTCAAAAATCCTGAGGTGCACAGAAATCTCTCTGCTACAAATTTGATTTCCATCTCTAGGAGCTTATTGCTTCATACAATATTTTCGGTTAATTTCGAATCAATTTAATAAAAGTGCTACCTCATCACTCCATGGGCTGTTTCCTGGAAAGGGATTAGACTAGTCCTAAACTAAAATAAATGTAAGGGCTGTTTAAACTAAAAAAATTTGCACTAACATACCGTACTTTCCGGACTATGAGCCGCATCGAAGTATAAACCGCATCATTCAAAAATGCATAATTTAGACGAAATAACATATATAAGTCACAGTGGACTATACGTTGCGTTTTTTAGAAGATGATTTTACAAAATCAAAGCCGAAAAACAGACATTTAATCTGGAAAGGCAAGTTATTCAACTAAACAATAGCAGACAGAACAGCAGGCTGAATAGATATCTGTACGTTAAAGCAGTGGCTCTCAAACTGGGGGCCGGGGCGAGATGGTGCCAGGGGGCCCCAGTTTTATGACATTTTATAAAATACATTCATTTATCATGAATTCTGTGTAATTAAACCTAAAAAATAATAAGCCAACTAACCAACAGCACTACTAGGTATAATTTAATATGTTTTGTTTAATTAAAGGCGGAGTCCACGATGTTTGAAAAACGCTTTGGAAAAGGAGAAGGGCCGACTACCAAAACACACTTATAGCCAATCAGCAGTAAGGAGCGTGTCTACTAACCGACATCCTTGCCGGGTTGTGTATGTGTGGGGCGGGTCTATCAACAGAAGGTCCAGATTCTATTGGGGTAGGGGCGTGTTTGTTTAGATGATTTCAAATATCAACATTGGCTTTCAAACATCGTGGACTCCACCTTTAAAATATTACATTTTAGAACTGTTTTTGTCATACATTTTCTTTCGGGGGGCCGCGAAAGAATGCACCGTACACAAGGGGGGCCGCACGCTGAAAAAGTTTGAGAACCACTGCGTTAAAGTAATATTATCAGTTATTTAAACAATAAACCATAGCATACCGAACTTACCTGAAAGGATGAATAGGCTAAACTAACCGAACAAGCCAACTAGCATGAAGTTCGCATACTCGTCATTCCACATTACTGAATCCATTGAATAACATAAATACAGAAGCAGCATATGGCAAACTCTTACGGCTATAGACGGTAATTGTGTATCTTGCCTCATGAATGTCAAAATTAATTCATACTGACTTACAAGGCGCACCTGACTGTAAGACGCAGCACCAGCCAAGTTATGAAAAAAAAAACGTGGCTTATAGACGGTAAAATATGGTATTTATAAATATAAACATGTATATACATATGCAAATATTTCTTAACCCTCAAACGGTCCTTGTTTTCTGTTTCAACTACTGGCCCTGGGGTCTATATGACCCCAAAATTTAAAGCATAATTGTAAGAAAAATATACATTTTCCATAATACAAATAATATAATTTTTTGTTTACTTCTCATCTATTCAATAAAGAGATTTGAAGTACTTTTCTACCAATTTACCACTAAATTCTTCACCTACACCATTAGCTTGCATGAAAAATATCAAATTTTATTAACACTTTACAATAAGGTTCACTAGTTAACATTAGTTAATGTATTAACTAACATGAACAAACCATGAGCAATACATTTGTTACAGTATTTATTAATCTTTGTTAACGTTAGTTAATATAAATAAAGCTTTATTTGCTTGTTCATGTTAGTTCACAGTGCATTAACTAACATTAACAAAATTTTAATAAAAGTATTAGTAATTGTTGAAATTAACATTAACAAAGATGAATAAATGCTGTATAAGTGCAGTTCATTATTAGTTCATGCTAATTAATGTAGTTAACTAATGTTAACTAATCAACCTTATTGTAAAGTGTTACCAAAATTTGCATTTTATAACTACTACATTTCCTAGCACTGTGTCCAGTTTTTCTCAACCTAAAACAAAAGCCTTTTGCCTCCACTAAAGTGTGAGTCAGGGCCCAATCTATTCACATCGATGCCCACCTAAAGGAATTTTATTATCCTTTTCTCTGGGGTTCTGCCAGGATTCAGCAAGCACCATTTTGCAGGAGTAGTGTTTCTTTTGTCCCAGGGATGTCAGAGAAATCAGATTACTGCAAACCGATAAGGGCACTCATCTTCGAGTCACTGTTATGGCAACCTTTGTATAGCAAGCTTTTTACTGGACAGTAAGAGGCTGAGCGGTTTTAAACTCATCTGTCAAACTCTGACAGGGTATGGATGCAGGCTTTAAATAGTCTCCATCCAGGGCATATGTCAAGAGGAAAAGCAAGATGCTTTCCTTTGCGTAGGTATACCTGCAGCTTAAAGGAAGTAAGTACATAGATCAGACTCTTTGAAGTGTAGATAAATACACAAGGGGTTTCAGGAGTACTGTTTTGTTCTCTTTTCACCTCTCTTTTTTTGTCCTTCCGATCTCATTTTAATGCTGCAAAGTACCACCTGTCCAAGCAAATAAGGGATATTCAGAAATAGAGCTTTGAGAAGTCTTAAAAGTCAAAAGCCTACATTAGTTGCCATGACACCTGAGAGTAAGAAATTAGCCTTGTCATGGAAGATGACACATAATGGACTCTCTTTACAACACTATGGTATATCCTTGCTGTGCAATCCAATGGGCTAAAATGATGCCATCTACTATTTGAAAAACCTAGTTTACTGCTTAAGCAGCTATCTCCATCTGATCCTCATTAAGAAAAGGGGGAGGTGCATGTGTCACTTAATTTGGGAGCTTTTGTTGACATTTACTCTGGAGGCCTCGTGAGAAAATACTGCCGGAGGTACAACAATTGTCAATGGAAGGTTTGACTGTTTACACAGTTTAATGCCACTTCTGAAGAGATGGAAACAGCTCATTTATACTGAACCGGATGCAAAAACAAATCTTTCCTAGAGGTCTTAAAAGGATAGTTGAAAATTCATCAAAATTCAAAGGGTAATTGCCGTGTTCACATATGCCTTAACGAACCGAACCAAGGGAGAAAACACACCAGATTCTGAAACAAAGTCTTAGGTCTGAAAACACCCTTAAATAATTGTATCAGAACTATCACAGACAATTAGGGCTGTCACAATGATTGAAAAAATCATCTCATCGCAATTGTTTGACCTCATTGCGATGATTTCAAATCACCACAATGAATGCACAATTCTCTAAAAAACAGAAGGGGGAGCTGTAGCGCCTGTATAAACGAGACGTTATTAGATGACGTTCCTTAAAGGGCGTTTTGCAGGTAAAATTTTTCAACAAATTTGTGCTATTTGCTTGTTGATAATAAACATTTAGACTGTTATCCATTGTATTTTATGTTGTTGGGTATCATAAAACCCGAAAAAATATGAAAAAGTACAGCGGTTTGCAATGATTCTCCTTTCCCCCACAACGCACTGTATGACGTCACGCTGGGGAGAGAATTTACCAAGCCGCCTTGAGAGCTTTGAGAATGACTATAGAAAGACGAGTAAAGTACAGTTCTGATAGCGCAGATTATAGATAAATACATACATACATACATACATACATACATACATACATAGATAGATAGATAGATAGATACATAGATAGATAGATAAGATAGATAGACAGATGGATAGGCTAGTATAGAGAGAGGCAGACAGCCAGATAGCATAAGGTTAGCACATCTTCGTGTAGAAAGTAAACAAACAATTAACATACTCGTGCATGCTGGCTTGAGGGGGTCCATGATCCTGCCTGAAATGGGTGTAACTTTATGCGATCTTCAGCACAAACGGTTTTGGCAGCATGTCTCTAATCCTGGAAGGTGAGTGAAGCACGTCACGTCTGTTCGCGGGGACCAGAGACCCAAACGCACTCACTTTCTTACAGCCAGTAGCGGAATGGCAATCGAGAGAGTCGGGACTTTCCCGGGCCGATCTGATAATAGTTATACATTTCGAGTTATATTAGCAACACCGTCTGGCGGCGTGATGTGCGCCGGTTCCCGCAGCCCGCTGGTCAAACTGTGCAGGCAGCCTCTCTGCTCAATAAAGTATATAAAAGTGCTCAACCTGTTCGGCAGGTCCAAACATGTACAGGATTTATAAAAATACGGTGATCAATGAGCGGTTCCTCCTCAAATGGCTTAGCCTGTCGTGATGTAAAAAGCCGCCGAACGCCTGTTTATTACAGTATGCGGTCGGATCCGAGTGTGCTGCAGCTGCTGACTGCTGCTGCGTATAAAATGATCGTGTGATTCGTTATAATCGCATAAACAATATAACAAAGCATCCTTTTATTTCACAAAACAATATATTTGAGATATTATTTGATAGACTAGTAAGTGTGGATTAAGGATGTTTAAAAATCTCTAGCCTGGTGGTCAGGACATGAATGGATCAAATCAGCAGTTTTGCGAAGTTTTATTTATCTCCACATATATCATAAATAATAATTAGCAAGGTAACTTTGCAGTATAACACATTATATATTTCCTACGATGTATATATGATTTCCAAATTATATACGTAAGTATTAAACAGCAATAAATGTCTCATCTATCTCTATGGCTCTGGCTGAGTCTGTCTCCACTTCTCCCCAACATGACGTCATCGCAGAATTGCGTTTAAAAAACCGTTAATACCAAAAACGTAAAAAAAGTGGTCTTTAAGACCATTTTTGAGACATTTTAAAAATTATACACATATCTTGAGTGATTTATGTACCCATTAATCGACAGTGGTGGTTAACCTGCAACATACACTTTAACTGACAGTGCAATGCGATACATTGCAAAACCATTCAATACAGTGGAAAAAACAGCATTTAAAGAAATGCTGCGTAACTTTGATAAGCAGTATGAACTATTTATCATTAAATAATTACTTTTAAATATGTGTTATGTGTATTTAAATTCAGGGCTAGGTAAACCTTGCAAAATATTTAATTTAAATAATCACAACAATGTATGAAAATTATTTTATGAACAAACAAAATGTATGAGAATTAAATGTCAAAGCAATAAAATAGACAATTAATCATCATAACCGGCAAAAGCCAAAAACGGGCAATTAATTGTCATAATCGTCATAATTTATTAGGCAATTAACCGTCAGCCAGATTTGATAATCGTGACAGCCCCATAGACAATAGCTACATGTAACATAGCTGAGAATTAAATAAAGTTTTCTGAGCTATGAATGAGCAAAGTTTGAAAGCCAAATGCTTCTTGGAGGATTTTTGATGCTGTTTTTAAACAAATCCCATTGGAATCTCTCAAATGGGAGCTTAACAAACAGAAACAGAGGTATCAGAACAAAGTCAAATAAAAGGCCAGCCGTTACAAGCACCGAGTTAAGTGCTGACTGTTTCTACTAAACACTCTGCAACCATGCGGCCCACATCAAAGACCTGCAGTCAACGCATGCAAGCTTTTACAGTCAAAGTTTGTAGACACAAGACTTTATTCCTCATGGACATCAGGTGAAAAGACGTGACGTCGATCACAGAATCAAAATGAACTTTACGGTTCAATTCAAGAATGAAAATCTTTGTTAATAACCTGCAGTCCAGGTGGTCTCAACTCTTTGACTGGTGTATCAATAGCTACGTTTACATGGACACCTTTTGCCTCCATTGGAATGAAATCATTCTGAATGATAAATCCTAACCTAGCATTTACATGAACACGTAATAATGTGTTTGGATTGATGAGACCATCTGCGAGAGCGAGTCCAAACACAAGCGTTTGTGAATCAGAATATAAATCATGGACTGACCGGACAACGCTGTCTCGTATCACTTTACAGAGGATTGGAAGAAGATTAGAAAAATGTAAGAATTCCTTAAACAACAAACGCTTGCATTCTTTGCATAATACATCATTACGCCAATTCTACCTCATCGCATATGTTCAACACTCCAGTCCAGTAGGTGGCGGAAACGCATAAGTGGGTTTGCCAACCTCCATTAATAAAGAAAAGAAGATTGCACATACGCAGAGCGTCCCAGTTTCAGTTATCAATCTGATCAAGTGTTTACATGTCCTATTGAGGGGATAATAAAAAGTATAAACCACCCCTCTCAAACCGATTAGATTTTTTAATTGGTTTGGCTCTTTTTATTCTGATTGAGGTGTTTATATGGAGCTTTTTTATTCGGATTGAACATTTAAACTGATTACAATTGTCCATGTAAGCGCAGCTAATGAAAGGTGTAATACCTGTAAATGTCCAAATTCAAAGCATTCTATGAAAGTGCATAAGAATACAGGAAAGAATAAGGCTGACTTTTTCATATCCTATCTGTCTCATTCTCCCTCATGGATTTTTTTTTCACTCCCCCAACCTCACAAACGCAACGGCACGCTTTGATGAAAAGGCTGCAACAATACTCATATTCTTCCGCAGCACCACGGGTCCTCCCCTTAATCCTGTCACATAACCCACCTCCTTTAGTCAAAGCTAAATCCCCTTTTTGGCCCACTCTTCCTGCGATCATCACAGTCGAACAACGAAAGGGGCCAGGGGTGCAAAAGCACAACCTTTATCTTGACATTAAGTCTGCCGGCCCCTTGGGAACTGTGGTCAAGAGGCATGGGGGGCTGCAAAAATTGTTGGGATGTTGCTAGAAAACCAGGTAAAAACATCTCAGACCACCACTGAGGAAAATCAAGTGCAGTTGAGCAAAACAATGTCGTAAATGTCACAGGACAAAAGGGAGATAGAAAATCAAACTCTTAAATATCTTCAACTCTGAGCCCCGGGGAGGGACCTGCAACATTCAATTTCAGTATTTCACACAACAACAACTGCACGATTAAAGACGTCTGGGCATCCTTCAGGTTGGCGGCAGCCAAAAAGATCATGTGACACATTTTCCTCCATGTCTCCACAGATGCTCTCTTTAAATATCATCTTATAACATGTCACCTCTTAATAAACAAAGGCAAAATTAAACCTTTATGGATGAATACTAATAAAGGTCACACTCTGAAAAAAATACACTTTAAAGGATTGGGTGGGACATTTCATTTATGAGGCCACGTGAACGATAACATTTAATTTCTTCATTTCTCTTACATGCTGACAATTCAGCTAAAGCAGGCGAAACTAAAACATAACATTAATGACTGACTGCATGTAATATGCCGAGTGTAAACTTCGAGCGGCAGGTGGGGGGATGAACGCAGTACGATCACATAGGGGTAGTTGTGGCTGCCACCCCATTTAACAAGTTCATTTTTCAATGGAATAACACCCTGGTTGGGAACAGATGGGGTGTGCCATGTCAGGCTGCATCTGCATAGGCCTGAATGGAGGGAGGGATGAACCGATGGACAGAGAGAACGTGGAGGAGTCGATTATGTGAGGGAAGCTGTTGGGAGACACGAGCAGATATGAAGTCGACCCTATTTATAGCAGCTCTACAGTAGACATCGGTTGCTCCGAGCGGGGTTAATTATTCTTTTTGTAAAGGGACGGAGATCCTTCAAAAGCATCACAGTGTAAAAAGAGAGGGAAAGGGGCGGAAGATAATGAAAAAACAGAGCAACATCACTTAAGTCTGCTCCATTGTCTCTATGAAAATACACCCTGATCAAGATTCCAGCAGTATAAGTTCAGGGTTTCCCGCAGCACTTTGCAGTTCGAGCGGCCCACCTAAGCTGGGGAACCCTACCCCCTTAACAAAAAAAATCTGCTGAACGACTCCCAGCCAATGGAATTACACAACCGAGCAATAATTTAAAGTTTTAAGAAGTCGTGTTCTTAAGACAAACGCAAATTCCAGCCAATCACATTACAGAGCTGAGAAGCATTCCAACAAATTAACTGAAACAAGGCGGGAGTTTATGTTCACTATGTTTGAGCGTTTGTATAGTGCTTTATACATGAATGCATATTGTTTCAAAGCTATTTTACAGAAAATGCGTCCTTATATTAAAAAATACAGATATTTACTGTAGCAAACTACTGCAAACTCTTAACTTTAGGTGAATTTTGCTAAAGAAGCAACATCCCCCCTGGGGTGGCGGCAAACCCTACCACCTTACCTTACACATTTTCTGCGGGAAACCCTGAAGTTTTATCTAAAAAGGTACGCTGATGAGTCTGAGAGGGAATGAGGATATATGAAACTTGGGTATTCTTCTTCTCATATCTAAAATCCAACCTTTTGAATCAAAGAATCATTTGATAAAGACCCTCCAAACCCTAAAAGTATTCCTCGGTCATAATTCAATCACGTCAAGTATCCATCAAATTCATGAACCAAAGTATTCCAAAGTAAATCGCTTTTACAAAACAGGTGCAAATAAATGTAGGCTGACACACTGTAGCATAATTTACCAAATTTCTAAGAGACAGTTTCTGGGAACCAAGTTCTCTCTTTTATGGGTTCTCCCCCAGTTCCTGAGACCCACCCCCATGAGGTCAGCCTATGGTCCCTCAGTCTGGTCATCCATCTCACATTGAATCCATCCAACCGGTACATTCCTACTGCCACCTCAAGAACAAAAAGGCATTAAGAGGTCTGAGTTTCTGGGGAAACTAGAAAAAACAACAACACAGCAATATATGATGTGCTACTACTCCTCAGAAGTCCATCTATGACAATATTTAAAGATGTATGCTGCTAAGGCAATTAATATGGCTTGAAGTTAGATATAGGGAGTTCAACAAACCTTTATATATATTCAAAATACCTTTAAAGGCGGAGTCCATGATGTTTGAAAGCCAATGTTGATATTTGAAATCACCTAAACAAACACGCCCCTAACCCAATAGAATCTGGACCTTCTATTGATAGACCCGCCCCACACATACGCAACCCGGCATTTGATTTGATTTGATTGGCTATAAGTGTGTTTTGGGAGTCGGCCCGTCTCCTTTTCCAACGCGTTTTTCAAACATCGTGGACTCCGCCTTTAATGTGATTGTTGAACAGATATATGTCATTACATTTCTAAATTATCAGATTTATGATGGGTCAAATTATGGTCCAGCCTAGTCTCAGCCTCAGACGTCACGCCCACTGACCATTGGCTGAGCGTCTCATGCACAAGGAACACTTTTCTGGAAACACTTCAGGAAATTTCAAAGTCGTCCTCTGATTGGTTGAATAATACAGGATTTCTGGGAGATGTGCATGTTGTGATCTTTACCGCTGCCCGGAAACAACACAAAGACGTCTGATCGAAGAAGAAAGCGTTCATGTTTACATCAGTGACAATATGCTTCATCAAGATCGAATAAACGTTAAAAGTATGCAAGGTATTTTAACGTGTTTGACACTGTTGTTGAACTTTAAAAATGTTTATGAATGATGGGGGCACTAGGGTTGTGTGAATAGACGATAGTATCGTGTATTGAGGATCGTCAGACATATCGCTAATAGACGGCTTTCATGATGATAGTTGGCAATAGTTATTATATAGTTTCACATTAACATGAGCATTGCATGCTTTTCCTCGCATGAGAGATTCCTTCTCGCACGCACGTGGACTCAATGAGCGTGTCTTGGACTTTTGCTCGGACCTGAATGCGTGCAGCATGGACTCCTTCTAGCACCTGAACTTGTAATACAAGTAGCTCTGACATTTCATTGCATTAGAGATGTTGTTAGGTGCGCAGAGGGTTAAAACCAGCGAGTTTGTTGTTCCCACTCCCTGGCACGCAGGAAAATTTTTGATAGAGCTTGGACTTAATGATGCGGATGGATTAATGGCATCCGTTTTGAGAAGGTTGCGGCCATAACAGTGTTGCCCTTGCTTCTTTTTTTGTCCACCAATCAAGTGACTTGTCATAAATAAGTAAAAACTTATAAATAAATAAATGAGTAAACTACTGCCCCGCACCCAATACTATCGTGTATCGGCGATCTCACAGACGGACGATAGGACGATCTCTAAATGGGGCATATACATCGCCCAACACTAAAGTGCACATCTCCAAGCCCTTAAATATGACACGGCACAAAGCATAATGTGATTGGTTGTTTTACGTGTAACTCATATGGCTTCTTGGGCGGTCTCTGGCCAATCAAATCTATAAGAAAAAAATGTGACTGCACACTCACTTGCAAAAAGTGTATTAATACCAACGTTTCAGCATAAAGCCTTTATCAAGGTATCAAAGCTGTCATGGTTTCCAGACCTTCAGTAGGAACCTTCAATTAATAGTCTCTAGCTGTCTCTGGGCCAGTATCCTTGCAGAAAGTACACATTTGCATCTAAAAAAGTTCATATTAGTACCTCAGAGGTACATATTAGTACCAAATGTATACATATCTGTACAAAAATTGTACATATTAGATAATTTTTAAAGAGTAGTGCACCAGTGACTTGCTAAGTCACTTAGCAACAACCTGGCAAACACCAAAAAATATCCAACCATGGCAGTGATTTTGCACGGATAAACACCAGTCAAAGGTTCCTTAGAAATCGTAGTTCGAAAAGATGCCTTTGAAAATCGATCTGATCTGTCCACTGCATGACCCCTTTGTAAATCCTAGCTGCCCCCTTCTTCTTAGCAAAAACACGGCACTTTGGGAAATGGAATCATGTTCTCACCTGCCCTAGATCTGACTTACACTGACCTGTACTGCTGCTACTGGTACACACCCTGAGAAAACACTTTAATAACCCAACACACACGTATCCACACAGGAACACTGATGTAACTGATAACATAGGTCTGGAGCAGCCTCTATCCATCTCACCTAAAGCCCAGAGGGGAAAAATGGGAAATTCCACAGAAATTCCAATCGGATTTCCATTCAATTAGAATGAAATCACACTTAACACAATGGTAAACAGGTTGCAAGCCAACACAAAAACAGATTAATGCATTTTGTTGGAACGTTATAACAGAACAAACAAACATTCTGTTTATTCAGATGTTTCAGATTTGGAAATGTTATAGAAAAGACTCACAGTAATGGGTTAAGCTCACGAATAACTGAAACATATCAACCTAAGAATTCCTCAAATAGCATTATGCTATAAATTCATGTATTTTGCTTTCTTAAAGAATATCAGCATTGTTCCTTAAATCCACTGTAATTATAGCTTCCCAGAAAAGCCACACACAGACATGATGCCATACTAAAAACAAGGTTGAGAAAGACACATAAGATGAATTTGATAAATTCGGGCTTTACCATCTGAAGCAACTTGGTGTAGATCAGTAGCAAGTCCGTGACCTCTATAGGTCAACCGCTGGCAGTGTGTCTTTGATGGTGAATTGTTCCTCTAGGCTACAGAATGTATCCACTTCACTTTCCACGTTCCAGATGTAGTTAAACAGATAAGCTTTTAAACTGATTGAATCTGACATGAAAACACTGATTATAAAAAAGACAATCAAAGTCATTGTGCCGTCACCCTCAGGCTTAAAGCAATAAAGAAACGTGCCAGTGTGAGCTGTGTCTGGTGTGTACATACAAACACAGAGAGGTTCAGGTCTCCGTGCTCGCTGAAGAGAGAAGACCCAGAAATAAAGGAATATCCCACCAGATAAAAAAACACTTCCCTCCAGCTGGACAGATGGTTTGTTAGAGAACAGTAGCATAGAGGACAGCGGAGAGCAGATCTGCGGTCTTTGGCTGCTCTTATTGTGATTTATCCCAGCATGTAAAGCACAAACCGAAAAGCCACAGAAGAAGATCTGGACGCTTTTCCTTGCTCCAGTTTTACCATTTATCCCCAGTTTATTTCCTATTCCATAGTTAGAATGGAAGGGTTAAAACTGGTGATAAATAATGTGAAATAATACTGTAAAATACCCAATCAATGACTAGTTCACAATAAGGCCTGCCCTGAACATGCAAGTAAATAGGATACATTTTAGCTACATAATGAAATAAATATTTTTTTTTCAAATAACACATTTAAAGGCACAATATGAACTTCAACCTGTAGTTTGCATTTTGCTATGAAAGAGCATGGAAAAATGGGAGATATTCACCATCCAAAGATGTATGTAAAGTTCCCACACCTTAGTTACTTCAAATTTAAAGACCTTTCAAGGACTTTCCAAGTACAATACCCTCAAATTCAAGGACTAAATGAGGGGAGACATTTCAAGTGAGAGCAAAGTTACATCGTGTTACCTTTTAAGATACATTGTTACAGTTCCCTTTCGAGGGAACTTGCGCTGCATCACTGCAGTGACACCCCTGGGGACGCCTCCAGGGGTAAGTGCGTCTGTATGTGTATATCAAATTCAACCAATGGTGAGGCTTAACAACAAAGACAGGGTGACGCTGGAGCAAGGACGTATATCGCTATCTGAAATATTGCAGAAGACGGCCTTACAGGGACGCAGGAAGTATGGCAAGGGAGACGCAGCGTCTCGTTCCCTTCTCAGAGAACAAGTTACATACGAGTTACATACGTAACCCGAGACGTTTTCATGCATCAAACACAACTATGCAAAAAAGCATTTTGGTATGAATCAACATTCGCAAACCAGAAGAAATAAGCATTTAAAGCGAACAGTTTAGCACATGTGCTTGAAAAGTCTAGAATTTTTATGATATTATCCTACACTACACAGGGAATAACATGGATTTTTTTTCAGAAAACTTCTTGCATAAAATAGATTCAAGCACTTCAATGACCTGTATCTATGTGTGTATATTTTCAAAAACTTAACAGGGCCTTGAATTTTTTCCCCCAGATTCACAAACGTTTAAGGATTTTAAGGAATTTGCAAGCGGATACCGAGGACAGCATGGAAATTATGTCATGGGCAGGTGACAATGACAAGGGACGATGCATTATTTATTTATAAATCATTGAGAATTTACAAACTTTTAGTGTAATGTTAATACATGCAACTGTATGAAATATATCGCACTGTGTACGTGCTATTTGGATATTTTATTAAAAAAATTACACATTGTGCCTTTAATGCTTTACATTCCCAGTCTATATGTGATTGACGCAGTGCAAAATCCCCCTATCAAGTTTCAAACTACGAACAAGAGAGTTACAAGCCCAGAAACAATAAGCAAACAGTTGAGTTCAAAGGCCACAAATTCTTTACAAGACTTGCTTTACTTCAAGCATGTATCATTCCAGCAAGCTCAGTTCCATAATAACAGAGCAGTAATGAGGGCCTTTCTTTCCACATGACCATTGGGTTACAGATACTGACAGCTCTGCACAGCAGGCTGCCAGTCTCTCCATGAGCATGTGTGTGTGAGAGAAAGTGAGAGGGAAAGACAAGAGAGCAAGAAAGAGAGAGAGTGTTTGTGTGCATGAATGAAATACTGTTACAGTAAAACCAAACTGCAATTCTCTGTCTGAGCAACTGAGCATCTGAGCAACATATGTGTGTGCATGTGTAACTGAGATGCCCTGTTTCACATATCGCTGTTTGCTTCTGAAAGCCAGCACTTCCTTGCTATTGTTAGCTAAAACAACAGGATTACCAGGCGAAAGCATTTGAGCCAGGCTGATATTTTGGCTTAAGAGGTCTGCAGACGTCCAGTAGACCACTGCATCAATCCATTGCCATATAGCTGGTCAATCTGTTTCTTTATAAATTTAATGGGATCAGTCTCATTGTGTATTTAACAAAAAATCTATAACAGGAAGTCTATATACATTTTTTAAATTTTTTGGTGAACTGTTTCTTTAAAAAATTCAGAATTACAAAGTCTACTTCAGAAACTTTATATTAGGAAATAACGTACCCTGGGGGTATGTACATGCAACAACTCCCTTGCATATTGGGCGTAGGATTTAATAAGTACATGTTTGAGTATAGAATTAGGCCGGGTCTGCTGCACCTCAGCAGGTCTAGGGGTCTGCACCTGGTGGTTATTACATTGGCAGCTTTACAGTTCAGATTCCAATGTAATTACAGGTATGCTTCTCAGTAGATGACTGAACAGAGGACTGTGGGAAAGCTAAGGGCATGTTTGCTTCACTTGTGACAAGTGCTACTGTTTCTCACGCATTATACATTTAGCTTAAATGGTCCAACATATCGAAGTCATTCGGTTCTGGGCGGCCGTGATGTCAGCCGGATGATAGAGAGGAACCCATTATAAGATCACAGAAATAAAGAAGTTCAAGATGTTACAAGCAGGAGGAAATAATCTAGACAAGAATGAAAAAAGGAGGCAAAAGAGAACGGAAAGGGGTTGTATCCCCACATAGACATCCTGATGGAAATGGCCACCCGATAGCAAAAAAAAAAAAAAAAACACTGACATCCTGTGATAGCAGAGTCTGCCGTAGCTCACATATAGCTGATAACAAGATGTGGTTTAAAGAACAACAAAGCTTAAATCTTGGCTGGGAAAGCCACAGTTTTGGCTTGTAACATCATAGGCGTAGTGAGGGCTTGATTAGTTATGTATTTAAGCAGGATAAGTTGCTCTGTGACCCTTTTAAGTACACTTCGAAGGGTGGAAGACTAGCAATGCAGGTCCAGTTTAATCATTAACTTACTGCAGGTCCGAATTGAAGAGTGCCATGCTGGTTCTGGCCTATGTGAATAGATTTATCCCATTCAGGGAAGCCACGCACCGCACACACTGCATTAGCATGTGTTATTGGGCTTTTGTGTGCTCTTTGTGCTTTACACCTTAACTATAGACATTCCAACAGGGGCAAACGAAAAAGCCACTGGACCCCCAACATCACGGGCCACTTCACTTGGCAAACAAACTGTAAAAGTGAATTGTAAAGTCCTAAGTGAACTTTTGACCACCATTTAACCAGGCAGGTGGTACCCCTGTGTGCGCCTCTATAACTTTTAAAAAATTTCCATGCATTCAAACGGTTTTTTGTGTTTTTAAGTTTTTAATGCTACATTTAATATATATATATATATATATATATATATATATATATATATATATATATATATATATATATATATATATATATATATCCTTTTTTTTAAATGTAGCATTCAAATAAAAATTTAAAAACACAAAAAAAGTTTGAATGCATGGTATTTTTTTTTTTATTAGCGACATTAAAGGGATAGTTCGGCCAAAAACGATATTAAACCCATGATTTACTCACCCCCAAGCTGTCCGAGTTGCATATGTCCATCGTTTTTCAGACAAACACATTTTCGGATATTTTAGAAAATATTTTAGATATTTCTGTTCATTAAATGTAATGTTATGGGGTCCAGCAATAGTCCACGACCTTCAAGTCCAAAAAAGTGCGTCCATCCTTCACAAATTAAATCCAAACGGCTCCAGGATGATAAACAAAGGTCTTCTGAGTGTAATCCGTGCGGTGTTGTTGTAGAAATATCCATATTTAAAATGTTATTAATGTTATAAACTACCTTCCGGTAGCGCCGCCATTTTGGAGTGATGCGCATTCAGGATGAGAGCTTACGCAGCGTACAGAGTTTCTCTGCTGCTGCTCTGTGCCCCCGCCCTCCGAATTTGTCATACGTCACTAAGAAAAGTGCGTATACTACGCTAATACTCTCTCCTGAGTCTAAGATGGCGGCGCTACCGGAAGGTAGTTTATAACGTTAATAACATTTTAAATATGGATATTTCTACAACAACACCGCACGGATTACCCACAGAAGACCTTTGTTTATCATCCTGGAGCCGTTTGGATTTAATTTGTGAAGGATGGACGCACTTTTTTGGACTTGAAGGTCGTGGACTATTGCTGGACCCCGTAACATTACATTTAATGAACAGAAAGATCTAAAATATTTTCTAAAATATCCGAAAATGTGTTTGTCTGAAAAACGATGGACATATGCAACTCGGACAGCTTGGGGGTGAGTAAATCATGGGTTTAATATCGTTTTTGGCCGAACTATCCCTTTAAAAGCAGCAGTGGTCTATTCCTTCACATTTAGTCCAGTCTGAAATGCCCCCTCACGGAATCCATAATGTCCAAGTCTTTTACATCCATTCTTCCCTTTTTTCCCTTTCCAGCCTAATGCCCTTCTAACTTACACAATATAGTGACAAACCTCTGTCGACTCATACAGGGAGGTAGCAGGTGCAGGCACAAGTGAAAAAAATGTCCAATTTGGATTTGTGACCCTGCCTGTGAAACACAATTAAAGTCATTTTTTGTGATTCACTGTGTTTTCTAAAAATAAAACAATAAAAACATTCTGTGAAAATATAACCTTGATATCTTTAATATTGACTGAGTAAGGTCATGTCAAAGATTGAAATTAATGGTTGAAATCAAACCTTAAGGCTCATTATCTTAAATGTAGATTATGAGACTTTAGTCTGGATTTCACAGACATGGTCACATTTTTCTAATATAAAAACATTTAATTTATTAATTGTTCAATCCTCAGTTAAACAATGCTTTAAATCAGTTATTTCTATAACGTTTTGACCCCACTGTATAAAGGAAAGAGTGCATTTTTAATCACAATAAAACATATGTCCTTCATAGTGGCATATGAATTTTTTAAATACATTCAAAACACATTACATGTACAGTAATCTCACAATCACTTAGAGGTCATAACAATAATAAAATATACAAGAGCAATAAAAGTGCTGTTTAAAATAGTTTTATATGAAATACAGCATGTCATACTGCAGGATGGTTGGCACATCATGTTAACTGCCCAGACGTATCATACAGACACAACAGTTCACTTCAGGATTGGTAAAACTAAACTATCAGTGAGTTATATCTGCAAGGGTAATTAGGCCAATGTATTATAATACATTCAAAGCAATGCATATAACTACATTATTATAACAAAATAAACATTCCTTACATCTGTAAATTATATGTATCGAAATCATTGTGTTAAACTGGACATAAAATGTATCTCTGTTTTGCAATAACACTAAGGCCTGTTGGAGAGATTATATAAGATACTTCCTCAACCGTGACGCCAAGACAATTTCTCTCACTCAGTAGAGTCATAAAGTATAAAATATGAAGAGACGTATAAGTGCCGGGCTACAAAAAAACGTATTCTTTTGTTTTCAGAGATATTCAGGGATGAAGCTTCATCAGTATTCCAAGCAAACTTGCAGGCTTTAATATTTTAATTAAAAATCTCAAAATGTAATAACACTTGAGAATTTATAAACAGGTATAATTTTAAGTCTTTTGTTCCCTCTTTAATATAAGCCCAGTGGTGGTTCAGTGCCCCAACAGTATTAAAGGTCTTTCTAATCCCATATTGGAAACCCTAGTTAGTGGGTAATGTTGCTATAATAGCATAAATAATACATGTAAAATGATAAAGGTCAAAGTTCATTGCCAGGCGATATATTTTCTTTAACAGAATTTGCCTTTCAAAGCCTACAGTGAACTGCTGGTTTGGACTACAGCCCTTTACTTCCTAATTAATGACGCCAGTGGACCAGTTTTTTTTTACTAAACTCCGCCCACAGGAATACGCCAGTCAGCTCAAACGGCTCAGGCTCAGGCTAAGCTAAGATGCTATCGAATCACAACACACTAAACAAACTACACAATCAGAACTCGTTACGTATTTCTGAAGGAGGGACTTCATAGAACAAGGAAGACATCAGCCTGTTTTGAGAATAGTGAAAACAGCGCTATACAGGTAAGTAAATTGTGTGAAAAATACCGCTTTTTTTACACATGAAACATGAACACATGTTATATTGCGCACCAACCTCCACGGTTAAGAATTTAGGTGTGATGTTCGACAGCAGTTTATCCTTCAACATCCATATCTCCAATGTCTGCCGCACAGCATTCTTCCACCTTAGAAATATCTCAAAAATACGCCATATGTTGTCTGCATCAGATGCAGAGAAGCTTATCCACGCTTTTATGACCTCTAGAATAGACTATTGTAACTCGTTACTCGGAGGATGCCATGCAAAACAGGTCAACAAGCTTCAGCTAGTTCAAAACGCTTCTGCAAGAGTTCTTACTCGAACTAAGAAGTATGACCGCATAAGCCCAATTCTGGCATCTTTACACTGGCTACCAGTTAAATATCGTATACAATTTAAAATATTACTAATCACCTACAAAGCCTTAAATGGCCTAGCACCCTCATATCTTAGAGAATTATTATCAGAATACAATCCATCACGTGCATTGCGGTCACAAAATTCTGGCCTCTTAATTATCCCTAAAATATCAAAAGTGTCTAAAGGTGGCAGATCCTTTTCCTACTTAGCCCCTAAGCTATGGAATGATTTACCAACCGACGTCCGAAAATCAGAGACAGTAGATAACTTTAAATCTAGACTTAAAACTTTTCTCTTTAACAAGGCTTTCAAATAGTTGTTTTAACAATGGTACTTATCTCCTAATAGCTAGCTTGTACAACCTAATAAATAAATTAATTAATGAATAAATTAAAACCTTTTTTTTTCGTCAACACTTCAAAGCATGGTAAATCTCATTAATACTCTTTAGTAATATGCTGAAACTTTGAATTGGCTTTCGATTGAGTCTTAACTGCCAAATATGGCCGGCTTGCAATTTTGGCCTTTTCCCATGACCTTAAAATAGTATGTCATACAGAACCGTTTGCCACTGTACGTTAGCATTAACGACGGCAGTGGGGCCTCTGGCCTTAGTCAAACGAGTTCTGTTTCCGTTTCTAAAATCATTAACTATATGTAATACACTTAACCAGCAATAGTTAGCCTGTCCGGAACCGAGCTGACTAAAACCACATTACTGTGTGACACTTGTTTTCTATGTGAACGGCCCCTACGCTAATAAGATTTTGTGTCTCTCTCCCTGTCTCGTCCTTGATCCCGAGGACGAGACAAACAGATCCAGTTCCGGTACATGTGAAAGTCGGCACACAACTGATCTACTAGCTGTTCTTCAACGTGATGTCCAGCTGATGCCTGACCAAAGACCACCGGCAGAACCCGCTTAATCTCCGCTCAATCTCCTTCCATTTCAATGTGTATATATATATATATATTTACCTCCCAAGGGTTTTTTCCTCCTATGACTTTTTTTACTTCCCCGGCTAAAATTCCGGGGTTTTTTTCTCCTAGGGGGTTTTTCAACCCGGGGAGGCAGCCTTTTTGGGCTTAACTTCTATACGTTACATTAGTAATACGTTTGTTTATAATGTTGATTTATAGCCGTAGCAAATTTAACTGCTTGTGCTATCGTTTATTATGTTGTGCTATCTGTCGATTTTCTGTGCTTTTCACTGCATCTATTATGTAAAGCTGCTTTGATACAATTACCAAATTGTGAAAAGCGCTATATAAATAAAATTGAATTGAATTGAATTGAACTGTAAACACAATCAAAGCTTCAAAAACACAGAAAGAACGGGACCTTTAATGAATCTGAAATTTAAATACAGATATATGTATATATTTGGTACAAATATGTAGCTTTGATGTACCAATATGCACTCTTTGGTACCAATATGCAGTGTTGGCAACGTTACTTTAAAAAAGTAATTAGTTATAGTTACTAGTTACTTCTAAAAAATAGTAACTGAGTTAGTAACTGCGTTACATCATTATAAAAGTAACTAATTACCAGGCAAAGTAACTATTGCATTACTTAAAAAAGTTCAAATATTTCAAATAACTTGGATGCCCCCAATAAAACATTTGTTGAATGAATTAGACACTAAAGAGAAACCACTAATTTTGTCCCTTACGAAAATTAACCATGGTTTTGCTACAGTTAAAACCAAAAAACATGGTTACTGCAGTAAAACCATGGTTACCACAAAATAACCATGGTTTTGACAACAAACCATAATTCACTATGGTTACTGTAGTAAAACCATGGTTTTACTGATAGCAATCAATACGCCAAAAAACCATGGTTACTGCACTTTTACCACAAAAACCCCTGGTTAATTTTCGCAAGGAGTGGCAGCATGTGACGATGTGGGGTGCTTTATTAGATCAGAATTACAGACGTGAAGAGGCTCTTTCTTACTCTGCATAAGTTGCACATTACATAAACATTCTTGCGTTTCACCTCAACGATGGAATAGTAGTGCTTATTATACTTTGTGTTTGCGACTGCTACCTTTGAGTTTGTTGTACTTGTCATCATCGCTCTGTCATTGCGGGTGTGGGACTCGCGGACTGCAGCGCGAGGTCCGGGCTGCCTGTGAGTTGGTAGCAGCATCAGCCGCTGCTCGTTGAGAAGAGAGAGCGATACATGCTCTCGCGTCAGTCTCACGCCAGAAAAGATCGCTCGATTTGTCCTAGTCGCTTTTAGTAAATAAAGTCGCTAAAGGGGTTTAGAAAGTTGCTAAACTTAGTAAAGTCACCAAGTTGGCAACACTGCACTGAACTTCTCGGACTGTGCATGTGTTTGCATATGATCTCTGCCTGTCTCTGGTTGGCTAGTGATGGAAATTAAGCCAATCATCACCGCTTATGTGGTTGTCCCACCCCCTCTAACACACACCCACCAATCAGCATCAGTTATGTGTCTCTCAGCCCCCAACACACACACACTAGAGACAAACATTGCCTGTCTGCATGAGAGAACCTACTCTGGTGAAAATCGCTTTAGTGAGATTAATTATAGTAACGCGCAGCATTTATTGTCAATAACGTTAACGGCGTTATAACGGGAGAAACAGTAATTTATTTGATTACTCGTTACTGAAAAAAATAACGCCGTTAGTAACGCCGTTTATTTATAACGCCGTTAGTACCATCACTGCCAATATGTACCTTTGAGGTACTAATAGGAACTCTTTAGGTGCAAAGGTCAAAAGGGTCCCACCCCAGTGACAGCTAGGGAGCTTTTTTTAATTCTGAAAGTGTACATTTCACTGTAAGTTTCATTTGTATAACTGTGTATGTGAACAATAAAAAAACTGAATTGAATTGTATGTCACAGCCTTCCTTTTGGTGACATATCAGAACTGCGTTCTCCAAAGGCGAGTTTCCCAAATCTCACAGTACATTTGGCTAATAAAGATCAGCCTGAAATAACACTGAGGTACTTTTTTAATAAAGCTCCTTTAAGAGGGCCCTTCTTTGGTGATTCTTGTGCTAAGACCATTAACAATGGGTAAAGGAAGTCATTCACTTAAGTATTCTTGATCTGTTAATCATTACCTGGCCGTCTGACCTTCGTGCTTCGTAGAATCAGAAGCACGCCGGGCCGACTCCTTACACAAACAGCGGGAATAAAAGTAAGTGCTCCCATAGGCCTTGACATGAGACCTGCTTCTCCCATTCTCTAACCTGCCACATACAATCCAGAGCATTCCACAGGACCTGCACACTCGTTATCACGAGAGACCACCAGCACACAGCATTGGACCATCTGTCCTTAGGCTAAAGCTCAACTTGAGCTGGGCCTCTTGAACAAGTCTAAACCTCATTACACAGAGAACTGAGGGAAGAGCATGGAGGAAAACAGAAAAAGAAAAAAAAGCTGACACAAAGTAGGGAGGGATCTGTTTGGGATTGAATCAAAAGTTAATAAAGAGGCAGCAGGAGATCTATCACCTATTCATTAGTGATGGTCAATTTAGTAATGATTTCTTTGTTCATTCGATTCGTCAGTCAAAGGACTATACTGAGAAAAATGAATGTTAACATTCATATATATCATCAATTATTTAAAATGTTACATAATTCCTTACATACAAGATGTCAGTAATACCTCAATGATTTTAAGCTGGCCTTTTTTAGTTTAAAAAGTTTTCCTACAGTAAAACACAGGGATTCACTTATGCAGCTTGGCATTTAATATATCAGCATCCACATAAGCAAACAAAGTTATAGAAACACTAAAAGTGGCCACACATGTTCACACATGTCAGCTTCAGAGAAATGAGAACTTCTGATTTAACAAGCAATGCAATAGTCCTCTGAACATGTAAAGATTTATATAACTAGGGGCACTCCACTTATTTTGAAAATAGGCTCATTTTCCAAAAGTGGCAGTACCACTTTTAGCATAGCTTAGCATAATCCATTGAATCTGATTAGACCATTAGCATCGCGCTACAAAATAACTAAAGAGTTTTGATATGTTTTCTATTTAAAACTTGACTCTTCTGTATTTACATCGTGTACTAAGACTGACGGAAAATTAAAAGTTGCGATTTTTTTAGTCCGATATGGCTAGGAACTATAATATCATTCTGGCTTAATAATCAAGGACTTTGCTGCCGTAACATGGCTGCAGCAGGCACAATGATTTTACGCAGCACCTGAAAATAGTCCCCTTGGTAACTTTCAATAGCAGGGGACTATTTTTAGGCACATATCATTTCTTTTTTAAATAAATAAAACATTTTGGGGGCGAAAACAAAAATGATGTGCTTAAACTGATGTGTGTGTGCAAATTAAGCCCAATTCATACTTCTGCGTCGATTGTACGGCACTACCTATGCATAGGCCAACCCTGTATCACGAAATTATGTACCTATAGTCACGTAATTTTTTAGTGTTTTCCGTGACACTGACATGTTTTTCCACCTTTTTTGCAGGAAGATGTCACATATTTCTGTTTACGTTTCACTGTCACGTATTTGTTACTCAACTGTCTTGTCCTATTTTCAAACCATTGGCGGTTAGATTAGGTGTTTGCATTAGGATAGCACTTTAGGTATTGGTTTTAACCTTTTTTCATGATTTGTTTTTTAGATTTTTAAACTATTGTCGCCTGGCGCCAAGATTAGACTTGGGTTTGGTTAATAATGTCATTTTATGTAAATCAAACCCTAAACTGAAGCTATAATGGTAAGAAAAAAGGACCAAACAGTTGAGTAACAAATACGTGACAGTGACACGTAAACAGAAATACGTGACATGTTTACACAAAAAGGCGGAAAAACGTGTATGTGTCACAGAAAACACTATAGGTACTATAGGTACGTAATTTCGTGATACTGGCTTGCACAGGGGCGTCCCCTACCCCATAGCCTGATGCGCACCTCCCCGAAAAAACAATTCTTCAATTCTATGCAGGATGCAAGCAATGTGATTTGTCTGCTAGAACCTCTTCTCAACATAGAGGGGCGGCGTAGTTCCGACACAGAAGTATAAATCAGACTTAAGCACGTAAGAATGTGTATTTTTAATCAACAAACTTAATAACCCTTTAATAACCCAAGGTTTTAACAGACAGGGTGGAAAGGAGATCTAAACGCCTCTAAGGCTTCTTTAAGCTTTGCTCATCATCATTCCAGTCCACACATGCATCAAGAATTTCTCCTTGCGTTCTCGCATTATCGCATTTCCACCTACCAATCTTCTCTTAGCACGTGCATTTTTTCCTTTGACTGAGGTATTCCGATATTCAGCTTGGAATCTCTTCATTTCTCAGTGCTATCTAACCTGTCAGAGGTGAGGAGAGAGTAAAGGATACACTCGGCAGGCTGACAGGTACGATCTTGTTCTCTCCACCCCACACAAACTCTTTTACTCTTTCATGCTGTAGGTCTAAAACCTGCATTATAAACAGTGACCGAAAAGAGAGAAAAAAATAAACACCTCACTGAAGGGTCATGCTTTATTAAATAACTGATGGATAACATCAAATTCCTGATTCGGTTTAACCAACACTAAGTAGACACCATTAGGCGCAAGTCCAAGTCCTACAACCTTCAGGGCAGCACTTTTTTCGCATTCAAGGCCTGGTAACATACAGTACAGTACATGCCTAACCATGTCAAAAACCAAGGTCAGAAACATTTTCAAACATATATTCTCTCAAGTGTTTCAGGGTTCTCAAACCTTAGTTAACTACAAATTCAAGGATCTTTCAAGGACTTTCCAGGTCCAATACCCTCAAATTCAAGGACTAAATGTGGGGACACATTTCAAATGAGAGCAAGGTTACATCGTGTCACCTTTTAAGATATATTGTTACAGTTCCCTTTTGAGGGAAATAGTGCTGCGTCACTGCGATGACACTTTGGGGACGCCTCCAGGGGTAAGTGCATCTGAATGTGTATATCAAATTCAACCAATGGTGAGGCTTAACGACAAAGACAGGGTGATGCGGGAGCCAGGAAGTATATCGCTACCAAAGACGGCATTACAGGGACGTAGAAATTATGGCATGGGAGACGCAGCGTCTCGTTCCCTTCTCAGGAAATAACAGTTACATACGTAACCCGAGACGTTTTCATGTGTCACACACAACTATGCAAAAAAGCATTTTGGTATGAATCAACATTCGCATACAGAAGATATACGCATTAAAATCAAATAGTTTAGCACGTGTGCTTAAAAAGTCTAGAATTTTTATGATATTATCCTACACCTCACAGGAATAATATGGATTTTTTTTCCCAGAAAACTTCTTGCATAAAATAGATTCAAGCACTTTCAATTACCTGTATCTACGTATATTTTCAAAAACCTCCCAGTTCCGATTTTTCCCCAGATTCACACATTTTCAAGGATTTCAAGGACCCGTGGGAACCAATTTTGGTACTTAAGCTGCATTTTTAACTATTCTGACTTCTGAGCACAGCTGTTTGCTATTTGTAGCGTATACTTGAGCATCCCGTGTTTAAAAAAAAGAGATCTAATACCATTATAATACAAAAATAAATGCATTTGTTAAATGAAGCACATGGACGTTTATTAGACAGACCAGCGTTTATTTTAAGGGGCCTGGCACTTATGCCTCTTAATTGCACAACTCTTAAAATTTTATCAGCAAAAAAGACCAGCTCCTCAGCAGCGACTTAAAAGGCACTTAAAAGCCCTGAGAAAAAAAAATGACAGGAGAAAAGTTTAACGGAAATGGAAAATAAGAAGCTTGTTCGTTTTTATGCTTGAACCCCATTGATGCCTCTTGACTCCCTCATCATACAAAAAGGATGTCGATAAGAAATGTACAAAATCGATAGGACTAATGTGCTTTGCATTTCCTCTGTTTGTAGAATTGCCAGCATTGTACAGCACTAAGAAACTAAACTGGATGGTTTTAAAAAGAGACACTGTTTATATTAAGGAAGGAAGGTGTCTGTCTCGCATCCTTTAACATTAAGAAAACATTCACTCTTCTTGCGCTTGATATTTTGCAGAATTTTGGACAACAGACAGGTCTTGTTCATTCACTCTCACAAAGTGCATTTCCTATATTTCTGATGTCATTACCTGTCCAGCCAAACTTTCCTCTGACAGTCTGGCTTTGGGAAAGTGGAAACATGACGTTAATGGCATTCCTTCGTAAGACAAAGATACAGGGGCTCTTGTGAGGGCCGCAAAGCTTGAGGCTATGCAGATAGGTTAGTATCTTCTATATAACTCTATAAATGATTTTATTCAAGGTATCAGAGATTTGGACTTTCACTCAGGTTAGCACTCGAGGTGGCTGTGCACATATGCTATGCTTTTAAATTTCATGTTTACATTTATGCATTTAGCAGATGCTTTAATCCAAAGCGAATTCAATCTGTGGATTCAATCTACCATTTTTAGATCCGTATATGGATCAAACTCATGCACACGCAATGGTCTATAAAATTAAGTTACATGAATAGTGGTGCAGCTAAAGTATTGCCAGCTATGTTTACCGAAGCAACAAAAGGAAAGTATTTCAGAAATCACTGCTGTATGAATATAAATGGTTAACGTCACAAGCTGCTTTATTAGATGCAGTTATACTTTAACTCACAGAGCACAAAACCGCTTTTGCAATCATGATTGCATTCACAACCACATGAGCTTTCCAACCCTCACATCTCCACACAGAACGTGTTAATCCCAGGGAGAGATGTGAGTTATGTACGGTACAGAGATTGTTTCTTACCTTCTACGCAGTGTTCCACCTCCTCCAGGTTACGGAGAGTAATCCTCATTAGGCTAGAGTTGAGCATCAGTTCATTCTTGTGAGCGGGCCACATGTACTCAGGGGCCAGGTTGACAAAGAAAATGCGCGTATCTCCGGTGGCTACCTGATTGTCGCAAATGTCTGGGTCCCCGAACCCGCCGATCATCACTTTGTTTCCTCCATCAAGCAGAATCTCTCCGTTCACTGTAGTCTTGCCTTTCAGGTAGCGCCATACCCTGACCTTCAGACAGACAGAGAGAGAGGACAGAAGACATGATGATAAATAAACACCATTTCAAGGTCACATTCAATAATATGGAAAAAATCACAGATACATTTTGAAACAATGACAATGCAAACTTTTCGAAAAGGTCAGACTGCTTTGCTTTTGTGGAAGCATGCTTGAAATTCCCCTAATCATGCTGGGATATAACGGGACCACTTGGACACACATGCATGATGCTAGTAAAGCAAAACTTTCTGAAGTTAACTTTTTTAAGTTTAACTTTCCACATTGCTGATGATGCAATTTCTACGGAAATGTTTTTAAAAAGACAAAGACTTTTGAACCTCACTGTATACGCATCATAACACTGCCATGTCTCAATCCAATCATTTGACATTAAACTATAGAAATGCCACAGTTTCTGATAATTGTTTTTTATTTAATGATTAAAAAAGGTTTAATTCTTATTTTACGCAATAGATATTAGTTTCTGCCGGACTTTGTTATGACAAGATGTGGTTATGTATCAAATTAACCCTATGATTACATGATAATTAAAGATAAATGGACCTGAAGCGCTAATAGACCTTGAAAGGACATGGAGTCACTGGTTGAGGTGCAGGTTCCTCGTGTACGAAAGATCAAATTATAGGTGGATCAAAGTAGAAGTGTGCAGGCTGACATTTTTATTAAGAAACTTAAATGAAAAGCACCAATGTCAAAAAAAAGATGACCAGAATATTACATGATGACACTTGATTTACAATTAGATGTTTAAAACGTGCAAAGGTTTATTGTGCAGCTAACTGTACAAAGAAAATTTGTTTAAAAAAAAAGCGAATTTCTGGGGCACCATAGAGTCCCACGCTATGAAAAAAGTTAAGTGTAGCGCGTATGTAATGTTTAGTAACGGGCGGGTGCATGGCAAACAGGTGATGATTAATAGCTTACATACAACACAGTTGCACCACATTTATTACATTTCAAGCTAAAACGTATCATATACGTGGCTGTGATGTACATATTCACCATGTTGACTCTCACTTTAACGCATTTAAACCATAGCCGGTGCGCTAAAGTGTCTCCTTACCTTACAAGAATAAGTGTTGTGCACGGGATCCATGTTCAATATTTCCTCTACCGTCCCGGTTAAAACCACATTCGCCTCTTCTTCTCTCTTTTCCAGCTCTTTCTCTGAACAACTTCCATGACAACGCTGACTCAAAAGCGCAAAAACAACAAGAAGTGACCAAATGGGCCAATAAAACGTCTTTCGGCGCAGGCAGCCCATGGTCAACAAAACGCAAAGAAAGAGAAAGTTACAAACTAAATGTTGAGTTCTGCCGCAAGTTTGATGCGAATAACAATCCGACCGCGCGATGCTCTCTGCGTGCTCCTCAAACTTCACTGCGATCTGCGGTCATATCTGCACTGAGGTCCGCGGAGCGCTCCCGCCCGGCTGGAAGAAAAAGAATAGAGTGCGGAATGCGCGTCAGCGGCTGCTCGCCCCCACGTACTCCGTCCTTTCAGAGTGACGCTCCTTTCACGGAGTATTTGCATGCAATCTGAATTGCTGATAAGAGAGACTGAGGAGGTGATTCGAGTGCAGGAGAGAGACAAACGGGTGTAAAACGCCACCCCTTGGACAGACTGCGCAAATTCGGACAACTAAACCGGTCCAGTAGAATATAGAGAGAAAACTTTTAACCCACTTAATCTTTTCATCTTCAGTTTAGAAACACGAAGCTCACTCTAATGATTAAAGTGCATCCATTAGTACTTCATTATAATTATGATACATTTAATAATCGAGGCTGTAATTTAATTAGGATTACTTAATGGAAACATAAGTGCTTGTAAAAGAATACAATTGAGGGTGAGATGATGTTAAAGTATCAACATGTGCACGAAGTAAATATAAATATTTGAATAACTTTCAGTCTACTCTTTTTCATAAGCAATATGAAATCCTAATGTTTGACAAAGATCAGTCGCAATTTATTATGCAGATATTACTATTTAACAAATAATGTTGATAATGGATTTTTAATTTTATTAAAAAGTATAAATCACCCTTAAAAATAAAGGTTTGTAGCCAGACAAAGACCACTTCTAGAATATATATATATATATATATATATATATACACACACACACACACACACACACACACACACACACACACACACACACACACACACACACACACACACACACACACACACATATATACACACACACACATATATACATATACATACATACACACATACACACACACACACACACACACACACACACACACACACACACACACACACACACACACACACACACACACACACACATACATACATACATACACATACATACATACATACACATACATACATACACATACATACATACATACATACATACATACATACATACATAAAAGTGCTGGTAACACTTTACAATAAGGTTCATTAGTTAACAACATTAGTTAACATGAACTAATAATGAACTGCACTTATACAGCATTTATTAATCTTTGTTAAAATTAATTTAAACAACTACTAATACTAATTATTAAAAATCTTGTTAATAATGCACCATGAACTAACATGAACAAACAACTAAAAGCTTTAATTCTATTAACATTAACAAAAATTAATAAAGACTGTAAAAAACAAGCACTTCCACACAATAATGATATTTTAAGAACATGTCGTTCATTGAAATTACTTAGTAGCCTACTTTAACATGAAGACTGTAAAGTGACCCAATAAATACGAGACAGTTAATGTTATTGACGCAACTTGTTAGCATTAGCTTATCTAACTGTTTTTTGACAGTATCTTAAGACAGTAATGTCATTAGTAATGATGACAATATTAATTTAAACATTATTCTGACACACATGACAGATGAAACTCTTTTGCCAGTTATAAACTGACTGTGCATAAATTTCCACTCTTACAAAAGCTGTAATTTAACAACCGGTCTATTCCTGGAAAATGACAGGGTGTGGAATCAGTGGTTGCACTGATATATATACGTAGAAATACACTCATTTTAATAGCACCGTGTACTAGCCCCAATTTCATTGTACAATATACGAATAGATAAAATCCCCCTTTCTGAAAATGTGTTAAAATTACTCAATATGCTCATTATCTTCAAAAAACTGTTATCGGGCAAATTTACTCATCAGCTTCTGTCTGCCAGTACAGAATAAACCCTCAGATAGTTTAGCCAATAACAAAACACTTTGACCTGTCTTTACAAGATTGACTTTACAAGCATTTAAAAGTTTTTAAAAACTAATGTCCACTGTATGTTAGACACATGGTCTCAGAAACTGCTGCTTAAAACCCTATAAGGTTCATTCTTAACCAAATAGACCAATCTCATCCTGGAATCTTACCCACCCAATCTTGTTTCAGCAGCCCACCTTTTCTGACTCCCCTTTTCTCTACTAAATACACATAATATAGAGAGCCCACATAAAGCCAGTCAATCTCTTTGAGAAATATCACTCATATTCAGATCTATCACTGCAGTAAAACTCATTCTGCTTTGAAACAAGTGTGGGAGTTTATTATTTCTGAAAACTCGTTGCACTTCAGAATATGAAAAATTAATATAGCTTGAATTGCTTTAAAAAGACGGCATGTGTTATAAACTTGACACGCTCAGATTACATAAACTGTCATCATCTGCAATTTGAGAGCTTTCAACAATAATTTTTACCTGCCCACATATATTTTACCACAAAAGAAAAAACGAAACAGGTACTAACAAGAATCACTGTCCTGTTTTATTCTCTTTACTTTATAATGTGGAGTTTTTATAATATAATATGATATCATGTATAAATACTGTAAATGGACAGCAAATCTTCCCTGACATATATAAAGCAAAATAATACATACAGTATATTCTGTAAACCCAGGTTTCAAACAATCCAAACAATCTTGTCACATTACTTATAAAACAGACATACACTAAAAGGCTGTTTGCATTGCTTTTGTTGTTTTGGTATCTATTATACCTTTTTTTGGAAACAAAAACTGAAATATAAACAAATGCACATTTGTGACCCTGGACCACAACTCATAAGGGTAATATTTTTAGATTTATACATTATGTGAATAAATAAGCTTTCCATTGATGTTTTGGATACAAAAATCTTAAATGTGAGGGTGCATAGGGTTAATTTTTCAGAAAATCAACTTTAAAGTTGTACAAATGAAGTCCTTAGCAACACATATTACTAATGATAAATAGATGTTTGCTACATTTTGCTACAAATATACTTGTGTGACTTATGACTGGTTTTGTGCTTTTTTTAAAGATCTTTGGTTCTTTTAATAGCATGTGTATGTTATTGCTTTTGCACAATATTTTATTTTCGCTGTGGTCAGAAGGGTCTCAATAGATTTTGTGCAAAAAATTTTTTTTATTTTTGTAAGGACAGCATAAAGATTTTGCTAAACGTAGTATTGCTACCATGTCTTTATAATCTCTGATTCTGTTTCTTAACTTGCACTCTCTCTCTCTCTTTCTGCAAGCAACCAGCCTGATCTCACGAGAAATCGTACATATTTTACGAGTTGGCTAATTCATATGAATTCATACAAAGTTAATGGTGCAAAATCGTACGATTCTCATGAAAAAACAACAACAAAACCGAACCCCTAACCCGCCCACGTCACAGGGGTCAAGGCAAATTGTACCAAAACTTACAAATCATACAAATTAGCCAACTTGTAAAATATGAATGAATTCTCGTGAGATAGTGTTGAACCATCCTATACAGATCTTCCATTATTCCTAGCGAACAATAAAATCACATTCTTATAATTCATTTCGATTCATCAGTTTCCTTTAAAATTTCCTAAGCATGACACAATATCTCAGCAACACCTGTAAGTTGAAACATGAGTGAAACATGATCATTTGTCCAACTAGCTGGCTGTCTTATTTATGCTGTTCACCCAGAATCCTTTGCTGTGCTACCAAAAAAACATACAGCTTTGTGCATTTAAAAAGCACCTATTAACTTTCACAAAAGACGTATGATTTTGTATCACAGCAATATATGCCAGATAATGTAATGGCCGGTACACGGAACAAAAGCCAAATGTGGATGACTCTTGTGATGGACTGCTTTTTATAAAAGTGCAGGTGACTTGGACTGCATCAGCAGAATGACTAAGAGAGATCGGATATCAGAGTTCACAGAGTTAAAGAAACAAATTACAAAACCATGAAGAAGAAAAGTGCTTAGCAATGCTGGAGGCCTCAGACGTAATATACATAATGGGAATCGAAGCAGGGGGCCAGAGTTGGCTCTTTATTGCGATAAGTGAAGCCACCAATCATTAAGAAGATGGCTGTTTGTTTGCATCCTTCATTATCTCACACACAGCAAAGTACTGCAAGCCAAATATTAAGAAGGAATGAAGCAGACAGACAATGCTAGCAGCTTATGGCCAGATGTTGTTCTGTGTTGTGGTGTCAGGTCTAAACAGGAGACTGTTTTTCACACCTGGTGTGGTAGACTGTTTTCTTGGCAAACATTTCTCCCTCAGCTATCTTTACTTTCTTTTTCCAGAACATTACTGCATTTAAGTGAAATCTTATGTGTTTGATTTATTCGATTGGATATGGAAGATTTTGCTTACATGATATTTCATGCATTTCAAAAACTATTCTAAATTGAATTTTATTTTGGCGGGTTAAAGGGATAGTTCACCCAAAAATGAAAATAATGTCATTAATGACTCACCCTCATGTCGTTCCAAACTCGTAAGACCTCCGTTCATCTTCAGAACACAGTTTAAGATGTTTTAGATTTAGTCCGAGAGCTTGTTGACCCCTTATTGAAAATCTACGTACAGTTTACTGTCCATGCCCAGAAAGGTAATAAAAACATCATCAAAGTCGCTCATGTGACATCAGTGGGTCAGTTAGAATGTGTTGAAGCATCGAAAATACATTTTGGTCTATAAATAACAGAATTACGACTTTATTCAGCATCGTCTTCACTTCCACGTCTGTTGTGAAGCGCATGCGCAAGACTAAAGTCACGTGACTGCAGTGACGTAGCTGACATGTTATCCTCAGACATGTTTGTGAAGTTATTTTTTTAAACTTACAGCATGCGTCTCCCTCAAACTGTAAATGAGACCCAGGCACACAAAAAAAAAACAGCTGGGGCGCACCTGATAACACGTCAGCCATGTCACTGCAGTCACGTGATTTTAGTCTCGGGCATGCGCTTCACAACAGACGCTGAAGAGAAGACAAGGCTGAATAAAGTCGTAATCTTTATTTTTTTTGGACCAAAATGTATTTTCGATGCTTCAACACATTCTAACTGACCCACTGATGTCACATAGACTACTTTGATGATGTTTTTATTACCTTTCTGAACATGGACAGGATACCATAGATTTTAAATGAAGGGTCAACAAGCTCTCGGACTAAATATAAAACTTAAATCTTAAACTGTGTTCTGAAGATGAACTGAGATCTTGCGTTTGGAACGACGGTGAGTCATTAATGACATTATTTTCATTTTTGGGTGAACTTTCCCTTTAAGTGGGTTATTCGGCAAGACTAAATGCATAGTTAACCTAGATGGAGAAATGCCTGCTGGGCACAACATCATCCTTTGATAGAGTTCTTCAATACTAGATGTACCTTCAGTGATCTTTTCTTAACTCATGCAGTATAAACTACAGTTTGAAAGTGAAAGTAAATTAACCTCTGCAATTGTATGATTTTGGGGCAATGCAATAAAAAGCAGTTCAGGTGATAATGCTGAACATGCAAAACATTTGTTTAACACAAAAAAAAAATTCAGGATTTCACTGTACCCCCCCCAAAAAAAAAAACTCAGTGTGCTGGTTTGCATTAACCAATGATTACAAAATAAGTTAAAATTAAGTTCCACCAAATTGCTTGTTTTCCTGTTGTGAGGGCTATCCTGTGGCACAGAAGAAACAGCAGGACATTAAACTAATTTATTGGGCTCGTAAGGGCAGTACTTAACTAGTTTCTGGTCAAAGGGGACATATGGATCAACTATGGCCAAGCAACATTGTCTATACTGAATCTGTAGTTGACTCAGTCTATCAATGTAATACATGATTTAAATCACTACACTACATATTGTAAAGGTAGCCGCTGTCCAAGTTAAATGTAAATGTTTTTTTCTACTGACTCACTGGCTGCAGTGAATATACATTAAGGTATGCAGAAAGCACAAGGACATGATTTAGAGCTTAGATCAGTTTTATGAGGCAATTTATTAACAGGACGCTGGAGCAGAGGGACCGCATGCGCTCAATTAGGTAATGAGTCCGCCGGGGTCACTTCGCTCCCTCACGCCACTGTAAATTAGCTCTAATCAAAACGTCTGCCCCCGCTGATTGTAGGCTGACAAATGGTGCCCTTTCAGAAACATAAAAGCAGAAACACAGCAGGTTTGTAGAAATGAACGTGATTGAAGACAAGCACTTATTTTCAGGGTTGTGCACGAATTGAAAAACGTCTTGTACGTTTCAATTCCATTTTTGAGTTTGATACGCAAAGCACACCAATGTAGCAAATTTTAAGTTTTAAATCTTAAAGGGATAGTACTCACTCTCATGTTGTTACAAACCTGTATACACTTCTTAATTCTGATGAACATAAAAGAATATATTTTGAGGAATGTTTGTAACCAAACCGATAAGATGCACCATTGACTTCCATAGTAATAAATGTTGATAATCTTCATTTTCGGGGGTGAACTATCCCTTTAAATAATTTTTAAGTCAACAAAAACAGATCACTTATTCTCAAACTTAAAAAAGCAATGAAGTCGCTGGGAACCTGAAAGCTCCAGACAGCTCATTCTGCTAATGGCCTGTGCCGCTTCATTAGGTGATTGCAGACGCTGCAGAGATGCCGCCTGCTGGAAATGAATTCTCTGACTGATTGAGTCTGGTCCAGTGATGGGCCCTGTGATGAAGTGGACGTCCTTCCAAGATGTCTATTGTGGTGGGCAGAGACAATCTGCAAAGTCAAAAAAAAAATCTATGGGTAAATGTGGTGTGCTGGAATCGAGGGGTCATGGTATGGAGAACTCAAGTATATGTTACGGTGGGTACCGCCCCCTATAACAGAGAAACAGCTGTTGCAATGCACGTTCAAGTCGGGACGTTGTCTTACCACATCGTACAGGCACGCACCTCTCAATGACCTATACTTTCTCGCTGATGAAAATGAATAAGAAGCTCTAATGCAAAATCCACTAAATGCCACGTCAGATAAAAATGGGATAATGTTATTAACCGAATGCTCTCTGCATGTATTATTATGTTTATAAAATACTTTCCCTTCAAATCCACTTAATCCCAGCCTCATTTGGATAAATACTGTTTTTCTTTTTTGCAGAATCTATTAAAAGGACAATCCATTTTTTTTTGAAAATATGCTAATTTTCCAGCTCCCCTAGAGTTAATTGAGTTAAGTTTTGGAATCCATTCAGCTGATCTCCGGGTCTGGGGCTACCACTTTTAGCATAGCTTAGCATAATTTGCTGTCGTAACATGGCTGCAGAGGCGCAAACCAAAACTCTTTGTTTGCTCAAAAACAACCAAAGAGTTTGGATATTTTTTAAAACTTGACTCTTCTGTAGTTACATCGTGTACCAAGACAGACGGAAAATTAAAAGTTATGATTTTTTAGGCCAATTGTAACTATACTCTCTTTCTGGCGTAATAATCAAGGACTTTGCTGTCGTAACATGGCTGCAGGAGGCGCAATGATATTATGCAGCGCCTAAAAATAGTCCCCTTGGTAACTTTCAATAGCAGGAGACTATTTTTGGTTATTTTAAGTGTGATGCTAATGGTCTAATCAGATTCAATGGATTATGCTAAGATATGCTAAAAGTGGTATCACCAGACCTGGAGATCACCTGAATGGATTCCAAAACTGTAGAAATCAAATAATTAACTCTAGGAGAGCTGTAAAATTAGCATATTTAAAAAAAAAAGTAGAGTGTGATATAAAATATTAATTTACAAGAAACAAATACGACAACACAAAGAGTTTTGCATCCCAGCTCTCCAAATGGAAATTATGTTTCTGAAAACCAAAGATTTAGGGACAAATTATGAAGTTGCAATGCCCTAAAATAAATGCTGGGAATGTTTACATTTATGCATTTGGCAGATGCTTTAATCCAAAGCAAGGTACACATTTTATCAGTATGTGTGTTTTTTAGGATTAAAACCATGATCTTTTGTGCACAATGGTCTACCACAGAGCTCCAGGAAAACTTTATCTGGCAAATAAACAAAGAAAAGTGGTATAGACCGTTTCAGCAGTAACAACATAAACAAGCGGCTGTCACAGTCCGCATGAACTTCCGGTAAACTCCGCTAAGAAAAAAAATAACAACAAAGTACTTTAAGTGTAGTTTAATTATATAGCAAAAAACAACACATAGATTACATAGGAAACCAAAACATGTGCTATTTTCGACTATAGGATTTTGTTCAAGAGATCAGTTTAGCAACTAGTCAGACCATTAAAAAAACGAAACCGGAAGTAAGGTTCGGATACAGACGTGTATCAAGTGCGTCCGATGAAAACGTCTATATAGTGTTTAAAATTACTCTGTTATTGGCATAAATATTATTTAATTTAAAACAGGCAAAAGTGAATATAAAACTGTTTCTGCATGTTTAGTGAATATTGCTCAGAATTAAAAAGTTTAACTGAATCCCTATGTAAATTAAAGAAAAACAAAAAAGCGGTAAAATCATACCAGATTTTAAATAAGGTTTTGAATTCACCCATAATTTGAGATCAAATATTTAGATGAACTTTCCTACCCCCTACTTGAGTAAAAATTTAACAATTATTTTATGTCTATGTATGTTTTTTCTTTCTTTATTTTATTTATTTATTATTATTATTATTATTTTCCTTTATTTTTTATTATTATTATTAGTGATGCACCGATGTATCGGCCACCGATATTTATCGGCCGATATTTGATGAATTTGAAACCATCGGCATATCGGTAATAGCACGAGAAAGGCCGATACCGATTGTTTTTTAATTAACCACATAAAAGCAATGAGTTGCATGTCTGTTGTTAAATTAAAATGATTTAATGTTTTGGTGTGCACTATACTTAAGCACCAACAGAAAACCTTTGTTGAGCTGGCTCAAATGTCTTGGACAATAAAAGAAACAGACTGCACTTTAGTGGGGGAAAAGAAGTCCAACTTTTTTTGAAGTTGCAATAGCACTGGCATTATTTATGTTTATTAAAGAAATCCATTATATGTAAAAAAGGAGTTAATGATGTTAATAAAAGAAATGCTGAATAGCAAAAACCACCTTTGAAGGTTGTCATGCTGTCTTATTATATTTGTTTTAGCTTAATTTGTGCCTCTCTTATTATGTTGGTCAGTTGAATGTTAATTAGATCCAATCCATGTTCAGTAAAAATGATTTGATGCAGAAATAAACTAGCTAATAGACCAACTGTATAGTATTGTATACAAGTGTTTAATATCGGTATCGGTATCGGCCAGTATTTGTCTGTTTAAATCGGTATCGGCATCGGCCCAAAAAAATCCTATCGATGCATCCCTAATTATTATTTACTTTTATAATTTTTTATTATTATAAATCCCTCATAACAGAATGTTTGTTATTTTTATTGTTACTATGTTCTCAAATGTCAATTGTTACTGACATAATGATAATAAAACATTTATTTAAAAAAAAAAGTTTAGTGAATATAAAACTGTTTTTGCAGGTCATCAGCGCCCCCTGCTGGTCTGGAGTCATGAGTAAAACCATTTTTCAGTGACAGCTGGGGTTACAAGAAAAAATCTGACTCTCCACTAATAAATTATTTGTCAACCTGTCTGTCTCTACCACAGCAGTAGCAGCCAGTTATGGCATGTTCACTGCACGCTCCTTTCTCTACATCTGCAGTGCTTACTGAATAACACATCGCGCTCAGACCGCAACGCCTGCAGCCCTGATGTCTCAGTGGTAAAAAATGTATCCGGGCCTATGCCACAGCATGGCCGACGCTCAAAAGCGGCTGTTACTGTACACTTCTTGCATTTGCCTTCTAATTTCCTCAGCGAGCGTCAGTGAGCTGCCAGCTATTCCTCTCAGCACTGTGACACAGAGGTCTAGAAGAGAAACTCCCTCTAATAATCACCCTTGACTCGTTTTTATACCTTCTTCCATACATCAGCTCTGGTGCATCTAACCTATAATCCGTCAATCGGCACATCCATTCAGATGTTGTAGACATTGCTCAGGCACACCTTTATAAGACTGACACTTTGACATAAGTATATATAAATTAAATGAAAACCTAGAGAACATAAAAATGTAAATTAATGATGAGTACATTACAATGTGTTAGAATGTAATGAGGTGTGTAAATGGGATAAATATGTATTATAGTGGTAGAAATGATTTTTGATGATTTATTGTAATATCTTAACAGATATGGTACTCATCAGGGGGCACCACCTCATTTAAATGTTTTCCCACTAAGAACTGGATCCAAAAAATCGAAGATTGTCATTGATGGTGATATCATCAAAATTGGAAAGAGTGGCTGTTAAAGGAAAACACCACAGTTTTTCAATATTTTACTATGTTCTTACCTCAACTTAGATGAATTAATATCTTTTCAATGGATGCACTTAAACTCTTTGCACAGCACATCATGAATGTGTTAGCATTTAGCCTAGCCCCATTCATTTCTATGGCTCCAAACAGGAATGAATTTAGAAGCCACCAAACACTTCCATGTTTCCTCTATTTAAAGACTGTTACATGAGTAGTTACATGAGTAAGTATGGTGGCACAAAATAAAACTTTTGTTTGTAGCCATAGGAATGAATGGGGCTAGGCTAAATGCTAACACATTCACAAAGTGCTGTATAAAGATGAAAGGTGCATGCATTAAAAAAAGATAGGTATGTATTAATTCATCTATGTGGAGGTAAGTACATAGTAAAATATTGAAAAACGGTGGTGTTTTCCTTTAAGTCTTGTACAATCATAAACTATCTGTGTGAGTGATGCAATTATTTCTTAGGTTTCTGTCCCTTAAGGCGAAGCAAAGAAGTCACATTCTTGGCCTGAGTATCTAAGAATCCGTTGGAATGGTGGTGCTGTGCACTGCAGTGCCATCATTTCACAACTACAGTAAATTTATGGGAATCAATGACCACTAAACAAAACATCAAGAGGATTTAATGGAAAGTTCTTGTAAATTCCAGTCAATACTCCTAGGTAAATAATTTGCTTTTGTGTTGACTAAAATATTGTAATGAAAAGCATGCATACTGAAATTCAATACCTACCATTTTTATTAAGAAATCGAATGAAAGCAAAAGGGATGGGGACTAATTGACTGTGGCATGAATAACGAACATGTTAATGTGACCCTGCCCTTTATCAAAGCTAAACAAACCTAAAATGATCCTGACAGCAAACACTTGACACTTGGCTAGTATGAATATGCCCAATTAATCTGACCATTAAGACCCATATACTTGCTTAATAGCACTTTGAATATAACATTTCAATTATTTGTACAGACAATTATTCACTTTAAAATCTTTGCTTCCACCTATTGGTGAAATACATTCATTGCAGTTTGCGAGTGTCATCCCTGATGCCTCACACTGCCATTCTGGGTCAGTTAGACCCAATAGGGCAGGGGTGGGCATCGAGGGCCACAGTCCTGCAGAGTTTAGCTTTAACCTTAATCGAACACACCTGAATGTAATTTCCAAACAGTCCTGAAGACTTCAATTAGATTTTTCAGCTGTGTTTGATTAGGGTTGGAGCTAAACTCTGCAGGGACACTGGCCCTCAGGACCAGGAGTTGCCCACCCCTGCAATAGGGTAATTCTCACGGAATCCAGACTTGAAGGTGTCCAGCATCAGATTTTTTAAAAAGCCCTTGAAGCCAATTTTTTTGCACATATAAGATTAAGGTCTGAACTTACTATAACCATTATTTTTAGAGGATTTAAAACATTTTCCTTTAGAATTATTACATTTTTAGATTATCATTATAAAAAATTATCATTACCGCAACATGATATTACATTAAATATATGCTTTTACAAGCTCATGTTTTGGTAATGAGAACTTAAAAGTTGTCTAGGTACAATAACAAACAAAATTTCAACTTTTATCTAGAGAGAAAAAATAAGAACTGCTTACCTGGTAGCCATCTTGAGTGTCCCAAATTCAAAGAAAGAACCCAAATCCAGTCATGGACACGTTGCGGTAATGAAACTTTTTCCCTTAAATGTGGAAAAAACAACAAAATCGGTTTGTATTATGTCATTTGAAATCATGTGCAAAATAGTTCATGAAAAGATGTATATAACCGTATGCTTCTTATTTTGATACTCTTACTTTGCATTTACTTTTTTTTTTATCAAAATGTTTCATGACACCTCATAAGTCTAATTTCGCGAAAATTACAAAATAAAATCCTATAATTTTTGATAAATTATTAATGCTAATGAATCAAATAAGTATTTTATTTTGACAATGTGAAAGATGATAATAATAATCCTGTTTTGTTAAAAAAACAGCTAAAATGTAAATTTGTATTTTTGAAATTGAATGCATTTCAAATTTGTTGAATTACTGTGTTCTTCACATAAAAATAGATACAATTATTGTCTGGTTCTGTTCAGTGGACTCATGAAATATTCAACACCTCTCGCCACATCACAAATCTTCAAGAGTCTGTGAGTTCATTCTCACAATATCTTAACTATGTGGCTCGTGCGCATGATGGATTGAATAAATGTCCTCTAATCTTGGCAGCAGACTCAAATTAAATAGAAGCTCTATATCAAACTGATGTCACTTAACATTAAAGGAGTAAAATGTTCAGGTGCAGGCAAAGATGACAACCGATGGCAGGGTGCCAAAAACAGTGACCTAAATGAAAAAAGAGAAAGCGGGAAAAAAAGACAAGCCCTTCAAAAATCCTTTTCACGTTGTGGTTTTGATTTGTCTGCCTGGTTGAACGCTCTGTGCATACTAAACGGCTCCTTTAAAAGCCCTAAGGAAGAGCTGTAGTCTGTGTAGTCTAGCAGCTAGATGTTCAAAGTGTCAGAGTTCAATGACAAAATGTTTGAGTTGATGTGACTGACACCAGTGCAGATAAAACACATGAAAAGGAAAAGTCTGTATCTATCGGGTTGCTATGATCAACCAAATCCTGGAATTGTGGTTTCCATGTAGGATAAAAGCAAATACACCAACAAAATCCAAACTGTTCACTTTTTATTGGATCAGTATGTGAATTAACATAAAATGTAGTAATAAAAGAAAGTCATTTGTTACAGAAAAATCCTGTTAGTTACTCTTCCTGCTTGTCTGTTTCTAATTTCCATTTAAAAGGATAGTTCACTTTAAAATGAAAATTCTGTCATCATTTACTCATCCTCATGTTGTTCTAAACCTGTATGAATTTATTTTTCTGATGAACACAAAAGAAGATATTTTGATAAATGGTGATAAACACAGCAGATAGTGACCATAGACTTCCATAGTAGGAATAAAAGAATCTGATGGAATTTATTGGGTACCGTCAACTGTGTGCTTACCATCATTTATCAAAATATTTTCTGCATCATTTATCACAATACTAGAATTTTTTTACTACTATGGAAGTCAATGGTCACTGTCAGCTGTGTGTATACCATCATTTCTCAAAATATCTTCTTTTGTGTTCATCAGAAAAACGTTTAGAACAACATGAGGATGAGTAAATGATGACAGAGTTTTCATTTTAAAGTGAACTATCCTTTTAAGGTTATCACAAGAGGGCAGCAGAGATGCATGTTTATAAAAAGTGCAGGCCAGCTTGACCACAGCTGACAAAATAACCACTTACAAATACATACAGCAAAATAATAATAATTATAATAAAAATAATAATGCATGGTTATCCATGTGACATTACAATGAGAAGATGCCACTGAAGTAAACATTTTCAACTTTTTACATTTCACTTAAAATCCCATTTAGCATTTTCTGAACTCCGTAATAGGTTTTAACTTACATTCCAAATTAAAGTATAACAATCTCGTCATGAAGGAATAAGTAGGGTAATGAAGCTCATTCAAAAGCAAAGCTTTTTTTAAATGTCAAATGGAGACTTGTAAGTAACAATAAACATTTCTCTAAATGGTTCTTATAATGTGGCTGTAACAGAATTTCAAATTCACAAAGTGTGGCATTAACACACAAAATTCCCCTTTAAAACGCATAGACTTAGAAAAGCAAAAAGAGTATTTGGCCTTTCGTGTGCAATAAGAAATGTATGATCTTAACACTCAATAATGGCTGATAAAATGCCAAATGCAAACCATAGCGCTTTAAAGAAACTGAGCTGTAACTTCACTTTTTTAGTTACTGCAATTTTAAGTTGCATATTGATGTCATGCTACATTTTTCAATTAGATAATTGCTATTTTGACTTTATTATTGATAACTGTGAACATTCTCTTCATTATTAAATTAATGAAACCTTGAATGCTTTACTTTGAATAAGTAACTGTTCACTTCAACATTCCTAAAATGCTACAATGATATATTGCATTTTGTAACATGTTCTTCATCGTGGTAATCTATACAGGCCCTTTTTTGAACATGTGGACGATTACTTCAGTGGTGGAGAGACAAATGCAATCATCGTATTAGACCTTATGGAATTTATGGATTCCCTTGTGACCCTGGAAAGCAATCACAAGTAGCACAGGTATATGGATATAAAGCCAAAAATTAATTGTATAAGTCAAAATTATAGATTTTTCTGTAAAGGGAACATTTCACAAGACTTTTTTAAGATGTCAAATAAGTCTTTGGTGTCCCCAGAGTACGTATGTGAAGTTTTAGTTCAAAATACCATATAGATAATTTATTATATTAAAATTGCCACTTTGTAGGTTTGAGCAAAAATGTGCTGTATTTGGGTGTGTCCTTTTAAATGCAAATGAGTTGATCTCTGCACTAATTGGCAGTGTTGGATAGTGCAGATTAAGGGCCAGTATTATCCCCTTCTGACTTCACAAGGGGAGTAAAATTTCAATGAGCTATTTTTTCACATGCTTGCAGAGATTTGTTTCCCAAAACTACGTTAATGTGTTGATCTTTTTCACATTTTTTAGGTTGACAGAAGCACTGGGGACCCAATTATAGCACTGCAAAGTCAGATTTTTGTTATATGTCCCCTTTTAAAAAAACTATTAGGATATTATGTAAAGATCATTGTTCCATGAAGATATTTTGAAGATATTTTAAGTCGCTACGACAAATATATCAAAACTTTTATTTTTGTGAGGGGATGCAGTGCTAAGGACTTTAGTTGGACAACTTTAAAGGCGATTTTGTCAATATTTCGATTTTTTTTTAACCCTCACATTTCAAATTTTTAAATAGTACTATTATTGTCTGATCATAACAAACCATTAATGGAAAGCTTATTTATTCAGCTTTTAGATGATGTTTAAATCTAAATATTTAAAAAAAATTGACCCTTATGACTGGTTTTGTGGTTCAGGGTCACCTATAAGTAATGCAACTTCTTTAGGGTCTCCATCCGTCAGAGTGATCAGATTCAAGTAGGGGACCAAATGTACAGATCAAATCTTCTGACCCAATATTGCACATTTACAATAAGCTGAACACATCTATATATCGCAATATAAACAGTCTAGTAAAATCAGCACTGGTTCAGAGATCAGTCATAACTACTAATATATATATATATATTCATCTTCATATCAATCAGGCCTATTTTATGAAAAGCTGAACATTTCAGGCAAGAAAACTTTCAAAAGAAGTGCTTTTCATTCCTCTGCAAAAGACACAAGATGATTGAGAGATAGAAGGCATGGTTTGATTTAATTAGCCAAAGAACGGTTGAAAATGGTTGAGATTTGAGGGAGGGGCAAAGTTTCATAAAAAGTCAGTTCACAGAGAATAACAAAAAGAGCACATTTCAGCGAATGTATCAATCTGCCAGTAAGCAGCACAAGAAAGAGGGAGTGCATAGGTCTGAATGACGTGAGAGGGTGAGGAAGAGAAAGCAGGTTGTGAGAAAGCTCTCCGGTTGGCTCATCTATAGAAAAAGCCTCCACTCTCCTGCTGGGCCCAGCTCGGCTCCTGTCCGCCATCACAATGCGGGGCCCGCCAAGGCCCCCTGCCCCCTGACTGCCCTTGCTACACTGGGAGAACATTCCCAGCCTGGCTCCAGAGCCCCAGCATATGGAGGCCAGACTGAGGGGGTTGCTTTCCACTGTGGCCCCCCAGCAGCAGCTACACTGTCTAGCAGCAGTGTGGAGCCTATTCCCAGAGCGCCGGACATGAGATCTTACTGCAAGGGTCGACACTTTACGGCAAGGGCGCACTAAAACTGTTGTGAAAGACAGCGTGAAGAGTGAAAGAAACATGAAATATATTCGGCTCTGGTTTTACCAAAGACCGGGGGTCTGGTTCCAAACGTCAAACTGTTTGTATTTACACCATCCAATTGACCCCCTACTTGTTATTAAGACCAGCTCCTGATGTGAATTAAAAAGTCAAGGGAAATGTGGACATGATGGAGTACTTTCACTGGACGGAGGCTTTTCCATTGGACAAACAATGTCTATTGGGTTTTCAAAGTCATACTTAAGTTTTACTTGTGTCTGGTTTTACAATATACAATAATTTGGATTTCAGATTTGGACCAAAACACATAATTTTTTTTATCATAATTTGTTGCCAAAGATCTCCAGAGATTTACTTTAAGCTACAGATGGAAATCAGGTGACAATAAGTTATATGATTCGGGATTCAATAATGTTGTGATTCTTTATGTATATTCAAAATAATGATGTATTGATCTCTGCTATTGATCACAATATTGATTCATTGTGATCTTTTACTCACATGTCACTTTCCCCTACGTTTAATTTTGGAAGATTTATATTCTTATGTATTACTGAGGCTGAATTTTAATAAACTTAAACAATTGAAAGTACGCTGACCTGCTAAAACACATTTTGTGATTTCATATTCCCCATTATTTCATATTCTCTATTATTCCCAAAATTTACCCAGAAAGCTGAACCAATATTACAGATTCTTTGTGTAAATGAAACTCTTACATTTAGCCAACAGTTTTTTTCCAAATTGACTTACAAAAGTGAAAAATAACAATAAAGTGATTGATGTAAGCTGAAAGTAACATTTTGCTATACAATAATACTTTTAGCTTACAAAGTGACCGTGGGTTCACACCAGACGTGAGTTCAACGATTTGCGCGAGTAGATTACATACAAAGATAATGCAAAAACGCGATCAAAAGATGCAAATGACGTGATATGGGTGGCGCGTTTGCCGTGAAAACATGCGCTAATCGTCTCAAACGCGTCTTCGCCCAAATTGAAAATATTCAACTCGAACTAAAAATTTGCATGACACGAAGTTAAATCCCGTGAGAAATCTAAAGCGAGTAACCCGATGCCCCGTGTTTGGTGTGTAGGTAGCATTACAACATTACAACTGCGGCCTGGCTTCACAGACAAAAGGTAAGCTTAAACTAGATTAAAATGCATGTTAGTTTGAACTGGCTTAGTTGAAAACATCTTACAATGAGCCACTGACATACAGTGATGTGCAAAAGTCTTGGCCACCATGCTACCATCAGATTTGTTGTGATTATATCTAGGGCTGTGTATCGCCAACAATTTCCCGATACGATACGTATCCCGATACAAGGGCTCCGATACGATGCGCATCACGATACAATACTATTTTGAATTACATTTTTGTTCAGAATTTAGTAACATTATTATTATTATTATTATTATCATCCTGTTTATTGTACATTGAATAAGCAGTGTTTTAACAGTTGTGTTTTTGCCATTAATTTATTAGGTTCTGGGGTAACTCATAGAAATACTTAAAATCCCAGAGTTAGTACTTAACTTATGTTTTTTTAAAAGCAGTTTTACAAAGATGGTGCCTTACTCTAGGCATTATATTTGTCTCTCATTATTCTATATCTATGAATATATCTACAAACATGCAGTCAGACTTAATAATATTTAATAGAAATCAGATTATTAATGTGACAGCTATAGTTTGAAGAAGCTCTGTATCTATTCTACAGACGTACACTTTTTACATACAAATCTTTTACGTGTTTCTCCTCAAATGCGTTAGTGCTGTTTTTTAAGAAAGTGGCTAATAAAGCGCTTTGCAGTAATATAGGCTAAGATATCTGCGCGTTCATACTGAACTCATTGATTTTAAATACGCGCGTGCGAGAGAGAGAGAGAGCGCGAGTACGCGGCTCGCTATGCAGACACGTGCGCCAGCGAGACAGACACGCAAAGTGAAAGTATACCCCGCAACCTTTAACTCTGCGTAGCCTACTCCGCGGGATACATGCTTCCTTTTCATATGGATCACGGATCAACAGCGATTCGTCACGTTATTTTCAACAGTGCATTCGAATCGATACGGAAGGTGCTGTATCGATGCGCGCATCGTCAGCCGTCCATGACGATGTATCGTCGTATCGATATTTTGAACACAGCACTAATTATATCCCGCAGCACTTTGCAGTTCGGGCGGCCCGCCTAAGCTGGGAAACCCTACTGCCTTAACTAGGTCGTCCAAAACAAATTTCGCTGCACAAAAGGCCGTCAAGTGCATCTCGGAGAATAACGCAGACGCGTTTCACACCGTGAGCGGGCACGCGTGCCACATGGCCGAAATGAAACAGACGTGGTCCGGACTGTCACTGTCTGGAGGATAACTAGCCAGTTGATAAAACATCTCTGAGAATAGCGCAGACGCGCTTCACACCGCGAGCGTGCACGCACGCCACACAGCCGAAATGGTCCGTCACTGTCTGGAGGATGGCCAGTTGATAAAACACGTGTCCATGAGAACTGTAAGTGGACTTATGTTTTGGGTTTATTTAAGCCTGTTATTGTATTAGTCTATAGTTCTTGCAAATTTAAAGTAAGTTAGCAGGTGATTTTGTTGTTTGAGCAACCTGCTAGCTAGGTTGCACGTGCCTTTTCTATTTCTCTTGTTTTTATTCTTATTTTTAACTGTTTTATACTTGTATTCCTGTTTTATTCTTTTTCATACATTTAAACAGTTTTTCTTAAAATCACATTTATTTTCTTTTAATTGATATTTTAAATTCATGTATCTTTGATTTTTGCTTTCTCATTTCTATGTAAAGCACTTTGAATGACCTTTGTGTATGAAATGTGCTATACAAATAAACTTGCCTTGCCTGCCTTGCCTGTTGATTTGATATAATTGTTGAGCGCTCTTGCTCACATTATTTATGTGCATTATTTACATGCTACAGTAGGGGAGAGCGGGGTAAGTTGTCACACGGGTAAGTTGTCACACTGTTAATAACTCCAACACTAGAGGCTCTATCTCAAAAATCAAATAGCCACTTTATGTGACTTCTTCTTCTATAGTGAACTTCCTGTTCACATGTGGTCAAGATCACTGTAATCTGAGGTTAGCACAATTTTCTTATTTTTCTGCTTAAAAAGTAAAAAAAAATCACTTTACATTTTATGCAATACAACTTTGTTAGGTGTGAATGTTTAAAATGATTATTTTGCACAAAATAGAGGAGACCGTAAAGTGTCTTTTGATACTTTAGCTAAAGTGATATGATGAGCTAAACTTGAGATTTAGACAACATTAGCACACAAGTAAGTATGGGGCAAGTTGTCTCAATGACTTTGGGGCAAGTCGACACATCTGACAACTTGCCCCTGTACAAACAAACACATCGAACATGCTCAGAAAACATGATATATAAAAGAATAAGCCTCAATCTAGCAAAAAGCTGTTTCAAAAGAAAGGGAAGCAGAAATCTGGACCTATGAAAAACAAGGCAGCTAAAAGAAGAAAAATCATGCAAGAGTCATCATCAGATGATGAAGAGTGCTTCTGCCTCGTCTGTGTAGAGCCATTTTCAAAGAGTCGTCCAAAGGAGACCTGGGTAAAATGTGTAAAATGCAACAATTGGGCCCATGATGCTTGCACCTCAGGCCAGGCAATTTATGTGTGTCAGAATTGTGATTCTGGAGATGAGTCCTATTAGTCATACAGGGCATCTGTTTTGTTCAGAGGTTAAACATGTTAAGTTAAGCAAGTTATCTGCAGCGTTCCATTCAGTTATCTGGTTTTATGTGAAAGCCATAGAACATTTGAACCAAAGTTCAAAGTAAAGTGGTCTTGCCACTTAATTGAAATGTGCATTATTTGGATTGAAATAATTGTTTTTCCAGATTCTCCAGGCACGGATGTTTATATTTCCAGTTTGGTTTGAGTTTAAAAATTAAAATCAATATTCACAATTAAGTAGTTGTGTTCTTATTTTTAGATAATCTAGTGTGACAACTTACCCGCCCTAGTGTGACAACTTACCCTCCGATGGGGCAAATTGTCACAAGTGCACAGTCACTATTCAACAGTCTACAACTCTGTAATGAGATAAGATATAAAGATGTTATGAATACAACATATGTGCCCAAGACTTCCTTCTTTCATTTGGTATGAGATTTATACCATTTTGATGTATGGTGCTCAGTAAATGTTAGACAGTGTGAAAAGTGTGACAACATACCCCGCTCTCCCCTAGTTACACCTGCATATATATTTATTTCTTAGTCTCTTTATTAGAATACAGCCAGAAAATGCAGGAAATGTGTATGTACAGTTTTAAAAACAGTATAAAAGTTTAAGCAGGTAGCTGCAGGATCTCTTAAACCTAAATGAAATGAAATCCTTATTTCTCCTAATTGGCAAGAGAGGCCACACTAAATACTGACTGACGCCTGAAGAAGACATTTAGTTCTGAAAACTGTTTTGTTTTTAATTTTGTGTACATATTTCACGTATTTTCTGTTTGTGTCTTAAAAAAGAGTGAAAAATAAATATGAATAGACATTAAAACTTTGATAAAACACCAAAGCTGGTGATGGTGGCCTAAGACTTTTGCACAGTACTGTATGTTAAAATATACTAGCACAATTGTTTTGTCTCAAATTCCAGGCGTTTCTAAAAACTATTTACATGTCCCAATTGAACTAATGCTTATTTTTGGCTTAATCTAATCCCTGTCTGTGAAACCAGGCCTACTTGTTTAGGGAGCGAGAAAAGGTAACAAGTGTTTTACAAGTGATTTAAATATACAGTATATTAAATAGATTTCCCTACCCCTCCTTTCTGTCGGCACATTAACAGAGAAACGTGCTATACACATTTAACAAGGTCTTACAAATTTACCTTGATGTAAAATCATTGCAAATTACCATGGGTGATATGGTACAAAGTGGGGGCGCTTTTTAGAGATCCAGTCAGAATTTAGGGACACTCAAAATGCCTTTGTGTAATTGCAGTCAACAGCTGCCTCTAAACTCGACTTTTAAGTGTTTCTTTGAAGAAACTCACTGTAACTGTAATGCATCAGTAATAGCTCCACAAAACGGGCCACACACGCCGTCCCAACACAAGAGGTGCAATCTGTACGAACCAAGCACACTTTACTCAGGAGAGTTGTGCTTCTTGGCCTGCCCTCAGCCCTTCAGTTCTGACATTAACTAATGTTGGTTCACTGCAGGAATATGCAGCCATTCTAATGCTAATAGCAGATTTAACCAGCTCCTTATCCACAATGTCTGAGCCTCTGTTCAACTTGATCTGCTGGGAAAAAAGAGTAGAGAATGTGAGACACATAAAAGAGAGAGAGAGAGAAAGAGAGAGAGAGAGAGAGTGAGAGCGACTAAAAGTGGAGTGTGTAAACTGTTATTGTCAAAGCACAGGTTGAGGTTTGTTTCTTTGCTTTGCCTTTATTCATAGCGGTCAAGCACTGCATATATGATTGCAATTATGAGATAACAGTAATATTGGTTTCATGGTTGGGTAGCATGACCCATATGTGCGGTGAGCAAAGCGGTCTAGGAAGTTGTGGAGTTTTACACTCAATGTGGAGCAGCAGAAAGGCCAGGTGGTCATTAAAACTGCTGTAATCCCTTCTATGAATAGATCACGGTTTCTCTCACTGTGAGAAAAGCTATGCATGAGCAATACTGCAGAGAGACAGAGAAGGCTAGCGTTTGATGCCGGGCCCCCAAGGCACTTTAGCACAGTGGCTGAACCGTGTTTCTGAGCGGATGTGTTAACAGTTTCAGGCTCAATGGAGGGAGAAATCCCCACAAAGAGAGGTGTACAAATATTGTGGGAAATCCGTCCACTCTTTAATATTTCATGAAGCCCCACAATCTATTCATTGGACTTCATTCCTTTGGATGGGGCCCTCATTCAAGCTCACTCTACTGCCTCAATGGGCAGCTCTTAATTGAGTGCCCGCTCATTTTCCAGCTCCCTGGCAGATTGTTCCTGATAAAAAGACCCTGGCTCTTCATCCTCCTCCTCTTCTGCCCAAGAGTGGGAAATAGAAACGAGGGCACGCCTTGCTGGTGGTATGAGTAAGAGGGTGGGCTGGGGCCTGGGAGGGTGGTGGATGAGAAACGGTAAGAAAAAATAAGGTGAAGGCGTATGTGAGTTGGAAAAGCTGGAGAATTGTTTTCTTTTTGTGCTTGGGTTGAGGGTTTGTAATCCCTGGTCTATGCAAGGCGCCTACGCCAGGCTAGATGACTAAGGAACCCTACAGGCCACAAAAGTCTCTCCCGTGCCCTGAGAGAGCCAATCCGTGCCAGCACAAGACAAACTGCTGTTCAGAGTGAGGCCACTGAGCTGAGCGATGATTCGGTCAACACATTAAGGCTCCCCGCTGCCCATGGCTGACAGAGAAGCCTTTCAGCACGGATGACAGCACCTCCGAGAAATCCCCCATTCGCACCCTGGGAGCTCTGCATAGTCCGGTGTCAGCCCACACCATGGCTTAAAACAGCCGCAAGATAGATGCCGCTGTGCTAATCAGTCGTTTGTGTGCCGTACGGACACCATGCTGGGAATCTCAAGATGCTGAAGAGAACTGAGCACCTTTTTGATCTTTTCAAGTGTTTGTTAGATCAACTGTTTATTTACCACACAGCGAGTCCCCTCTCTTATGCTTTACGTCTTGAATGGAGACAACAGTAAAGTAACTTTTACACTTGTTGCACCTGTTCTCAAGCGAGACAGAGTTTCATTGATAAAACAACAGACTTCAAAGGGAATCTTGCAGACCAGCCAAGGTCTCACATTGGTGAATTGTTGGTAGGCATGTGAATAAGAGTCAGTAAAATAAGACTGAGTTAAGAGTAACAATACTGTGGAATGTAAAGAGCAATGGGCTCAAACCATGGTGACATTCATGGCTGCTCCTCACACAGGCTTATATGGGATTCTGTCTGCGTGGCACACTGCATAACACAAGTCAAACTTGGCCCCATATAACGTGACCAAGTGTGACCTTGGTCTGGATGTTACCACGATTCTTGAAGTGTCCAGCTGCAGGCATGGCTCTTGATCCCCTGTTTAAAGGTCAACCGGTTATTTCTATAGGAATGTAAGAAAAGCTGAGCCTGGCATGCTTCAGCGGGGCACGCTCACACTGCCCTGATGTGTGTCCAACAGGCTTAGAGCAGCTCATGAGGGATGGAGGATGCCTGTGGAGAGGTGTCCAAGGGAGAAGAAAATCCTCCACAACCACCCCCTTCCATCAGTCTTTACTTCCCCACTATGTCTGGCTTGCCTCTGGGCTCCGATGCAATGAGCTCAGAGGCACAGGCATGGAAAATGGATTTCTCAAGGCATGCCTGAGGGACTTCATGGTTTAAGTTCCTTGCCTCTGCATTAAAATGCATCAATTTGTGATCAGGAAAAACATGCATAAGTTATCTTACAGCACGTTAAAGATCAACTATGGTCCGATTCACAATTTCACATTTCCTTTGGTGTGTAAGTGTGTATTAGTACATGTTAACGATATTCAAAAGGTACATCAACGTAAATCTCTTTTCTTGGACTACAACAAACTTACAGATTGTAGACAACAGTTTACTTCCTGGGCCTGTTGGCGTAGACAAGACCGACATTAAGTTAACTCCTGTCAGCATTGCATTGTGAGCGAATCTTTCAAACATGGTAAGAAGCGTCAAATTTCCGGCTAACATCTTTTCAGATCAATGAGTTTTGTACAAAATCAATGCGTTTGAGGAAAGCAGTATACAGTATAGGGAGCTACCAATGTACCGTACATGGAAAATAATGTGTTTTTTAACCATAAACCACGCGAACACATTGTATTATACCAAATACACAAAATAACGTTGTTTTTTAGCAATGAAATAGGTGCACTTTAACAGTGTCTCCTTTCTCAAATAGGAAATGTTCAGATGGATATTTTACATTTATTTGATTGGAAATAGGGAAATCCAGAAAGAGGCTAGCCCAAACTTAACAGAATTAAAGTTAGTGAGTTTGCTTTGCCTATAGAATGTCCGGTGCAAAAACAACCTAAGTGGCAACCTTTTTTGTATGTCTAATCCAGTATTTCTTATGAACTACAAGAATGCAATGTCTGAGAACTTAAAAGAGTCTTAGGAATGTGACTTCAAAACCATTGCCTTGATCTAGAGAGCGATTAAATCCATGCCAGAGCTTAATATATAACCACTAGTCCACTCTGCCCCCCATCACTACCGGGCTAATGACAAAGGCACAACACTCAGACAGCCTATCCAGCTCAATTTTGCAATAACTTTATAGGTACTCTTAAGAGTCAAAAGCCCAGTACAGAGATGAAGTAAGGCAGGTTCAAGCGCAGTAACATGATTGCACCTTGCTTGTTAACCTAACAAGCAGGTGGTTAATTCTAGGAGCTAATCCTGTGCTACCCAGGTCTAGGCGGAAATACCTCCGGTGGCCTAATCCACCCAGGACAGGCCCGAGACACTCACTGTGCTATTTAGCCAAGGCCTTTGTGTTGGACAGGTATTAACCGACAAGTGCAGGTCTGACCTGCAATAGTTACAGGCTTGAGAGGAGGCCTTCCCCAAAGAGCCCAAAGTGGGAGGGGCAGAAAGAGGCCACTCTTCTCAAGGGTTTCTTCTCTTTATATTTGCTTGGCTTGCAGTTTCTATTGGTTTGCAGTGGACATGAAAGAGTCTGGGTCTCAGAGTGGCTTTTGTGTTCCTTTTTTATCAGACAACATCTGAATCCGAGTGGCCAGACTGTTTGCTGTTCTGTTTCTCAATAAAGCCTTTTTTCTCAAAGCCAGATTTGCTCAAGTTTGGAAACACTGTTTGAAAGTCAAGATGTTCTTGTTCACTTTTTTGTTCAGCAAGCCATCAAATGAAAAAGGCATCGGCTGCAAAGCATTTCAATTGAGGGTGGACATTCTGAAATGGCTGACCCAACCAGACTGGTGATCAATAAAATGATACAGCTAAGTGGCCGCTTATGTTTGGAATATTTATATCATCAAAAACTGGCCAATGAGTGACATAAATAAACACAGCAGAGGTTCATTTCATCTGAGCCACAAAAGGTCCGAGTGTGCCACTGCCAAAGGCTGTAGTGAACTTTGACCCTGCAGGGTCACAGAGAGCGTTTGTCCCTCCATAATTGGACAGAAGGGTCCTTTCGCTCTTCATTTAACCTTTTCTGACTGATTCTTTCTTCCTTGGTAGCCACAAAGCCCCTGGTCCTGACCCAGTTGTTCCTGGCATATCTTTCCTCCCCCAGCCCAGGCCTTTAAAAGATGGAGAAAAGCTGGAGTGTGCTTGCCCTGTCAGGGACAATGGCAGAGTTAGTGACCCCTGACCTAAAAGGCTTTGAGATTTCTTCCTGGATCAGGAGCTGCCTTTTTTCATGGTTGGTTACTGCTCCGCAGCTCAGGAACAGAGTGAGAGTAAACACTTGTTAAGAAGCGATTCTTCTTCTCCTTCAACCTTACACTACCCCCATCCCTTGTTCTTTCTCTCTCCTCTTTCGCTCGCCTTGGTTCTTTTGTGTCCATGTGTTAAAGAAGTTAAGGCAGGTCCTCTCTACTAGCAGCATCCTGACAGTCCATCACTGTCACACAAACAATGTCCATCAGTCAAAGAACACACAGACTTAGTCCACAGACAGTAACTCTATACATTTATGACACAAACACTGAATGCCATGTTGCTTTTTTGCTTGAGTCTTTCTAAATTATAGATCACTTTTTTCAAATTAAATGTTAAAGATGTTATCAATTTTGGAATTTCTAAGTATTTGGATTGTTCCCGTTTTGCTTCAATGATAGCTCTTCAGCTGGCATTTATGCTCAAAACCTGATGGTCCATGGTACCCCTGTGTGCCAGTTTTGTGCCAATACAGTATTTGTTATGCTTAAAAGGTCCTAAATATACCTTAATTTTACATTATCACTTCTCTTTGCTATAAAACACTGTCAGATTTCCATGCTTTAGTAAATTTTCAATATGGCCTCTGACAATTGGAACCCTATTGTACTTTATTACTGAAAACATTTCTAAAAACCCAAGAGGACTTGTTGTCGAGGTGACCAGAGGGCTCATGTGTGTCCAGATGCTGAGCATGAGGTTGTACAGCAGAAACAGGCTGTGAGCGGCCCGTGAGTGGGCAGAAACATATGGGCTGTAACAGAAGACCAACTGGGGCTGGCAGCTCCAGGGACCATAGGAGGCTTTGTTTCCAGCCCTGCCCTCCACACCACTTAATAGTGCAAAACAGCATTATACAGTATTGTCAAGTGCTGCCTGTCTTTAGTCTGTGCACAGCCATGAAAAGAGACCCTCTTCTGTCTTCTCTCTCACTTTCTTTTGCTCAGTAGGTGTTTTAGTGCTTCTTTTTAACCCATTCTTTTTCCTCAAATCACCTCTCTGCTTCCTTTTGGCCTTTTTGTCCAGTCTGAAATGTTCGCTTGACTGATGACCCGAGAAAAACCAAATGAGCCCATTTCTTCTGTCTGCTTTGTTTTAGACATGTGTCTTTAGAGTGGTGGTATAGCCCCATATACCCCATAATCTGTCAGAGAGCTTTTTAGACAATCACATTTCCCAGCCCAAAATCACTCTTATATTTATGATGGCCTATTAAGGTTGCATAGCTACACTAGGATGATATTCCAAGTATTCCACAGAAATCCATTTTTCTATAAATTATTAAAGTATATTAGTATAAATAGCCACATATCGAAAATGCAACTACAGTATAGGTCTGAAAATTGCACTGAATAAATGCTTGGGTAACTAAGTTAAAATGTTACTGTATGTCTATGCCATTCACACAGCAATATCTGTAAAAAATAAATAAATAAATAAATAAAATGTGCTTGCATTAAAATTACAAAAAAGTTACTACGATTATAGAATATAAATTAAAAAAGTATGCCAAAATTATTATTTTAATTATTGTACTGCAAAAATTGTGAATTGACAATTAATCAAATAAACAGTTTGTCTCTCCATGTCTGACTTTCGGTTAGTCTTTGTCTATCTTTAATACTAGCAACCAAAAAAGCATGTGATTGGTGCCTCTATAAAGCTTTAAAAAAATATCATGGGCCACCAAATGGTACAATATTCATGTAAAGTATCTTCTTTACAATTAAACAGCTATTTGCATTTTAAATGCACAAAGCTCATTAGAACCTTGTCATTTATTATATTACAAAGAGTTTCGTTGTATGAAGGGATAACAAATATTATAAGGGGATGCTGATTTACTACTGAACGTGAGGTGACCCATCTCTTTAATAGCTTCCTGTCTTGTTGGCCCTATAAAGCTGTCCTTACCCCTATGAGGAATGAAATACATTCCCATTTAATTGACAGATATCCAAAACAGCTGGCTGACTGCTTTTCACAATATGGCATGTCTACACACTTTTACCTCTTTATAGTTTTGTGTCGGAGTGTCACAGATGTGACCCTTTTTTGCAGTCGTAACTTCACTGTTCTTTACACTCTTTTCTTTCCGAATACTTTCCGGCTCATTTCAACTGTCTGTGACACACCCTTTAGCCACACACACACACACACACGTGGATAAATGCACAAATTGGGGCAATGACCGACCCCAGGTTTCAGGGTTTGCCTCTTTGTGCTTTAGATTAAAACAATTGAACTTATTTAGAACAACCATGCAATTTAAATTTTATTTTTATGCATAGCATTTAAACACCTGATTTTCTCGCTTAGTTCGGATGGTTTAGGCTTATGTGAACAAGGAAATTGGACTTGGATCTGCATCAAAACAATCTGTCCGAGACCGCCTGAATGTGGTGGTCTCGGCCCGACTGCAAACAAACTTTGCTATTAGTAATTAGCTTCTGGTGAGAAAGCAAATAAAACTGTTTTGCAAATAGGGTCAGACAAACAAGTGTCCAAATCGCATAAATAAACTAAAATGTACCCCAAAGTTTATCCCAAAAAAAGGATGGGGTTTAATTACCCAGTGGAACAGTACTGCAATAAAAATGATTCAATAATATAAGGACAGCTACAAAGAAACCTACAAAAAACCCGCAGATGTTTATTAATGATCAGATGACAGCTCTGCCCTATACAAGGGCAAAAGGCAGTATTTGTTTTTGATCGAAAATGAGTTATTGATATTTTGGGGAAATTCTAGACCTCCTTTATCATGTGGATAACATCTTGTGAAGTCAATTTCGTTGTTTTTTCGAGAAAATAAATACAAACAAGAACAAAACTGACAACAAAAATCTCTAAAAACTCTAAACTAAAAAGTTATTTTTCTCAGTTCCACACTTTAGCAAGTTAAGGTCTTTTGCCCTTGTAATGTATTCTAACCAATAAGAGGACACTTTAATCTCACATGAGTTTTATTAACAAATTTTGGTCCATTTAAAACCTTGCGACGTAAAAGCAAACCGAACAAAGAAGAAAATGCAACATTCTAACAATTTTAATCCCTGTTTTAAAATAAAGGAAACAGTCTACAGGTAACACACTTAAGGGGGTGTACAACAAAGCGTTAAAGGACAAGTTCGGTAGTTTACACTTAAAGCCCTGTTTTCAGATTGTTTATGATGAAATAGAACGGTTTTGACTGAAATTTCGACATATGCGGCTGCCTCGAGAATTTTCGGGTATTTGTTGTTTCACCTCCCATCTCTACAATGGGTGTATAGGTGCACTGGAACAATCCTTCCTAAAAACTTTCGTTTACAAAGACGTGAAACTCACCGAGTGGTCAGGGTGTTCACTGATATGCTCACACAAAAATCGCTGGAAAAGATGCTTTCCAACAGGTGTTTTAGCATTTGTTGTAAACTTGTGGACCTATTTTTCCAAACGCCACACACTCGTATATTCTTCCGTTGAGAGCTTGAATAATAAACACTCCAGCCCAGTTGGTGGTGATAATCCACCTTTGCCAATTGCAAGAACACAAACAACGTTCCCGGCGCGGAGTAATACCATACCTCACAGCACATCTAATATAAGTCAATGGAGTTGGCCAAAATCTACGATAAAACATCTGTTGGAATGTGTATTTTGCAGCGATTTTTATGTGAGCATATCAGTGAACACCCCTGACCACTCGGTGAGTTCCACGTCTTTGTAAACGAAAGTTTAATGCATTTTAGGAAGGATTGTTCCAGTGCACCTATATACCCATTGTAGAGGTGGGAGGTGAAACAACAAACATCCGAAAATTCTCGGGGCAGCCGCACATGTCAAAATTTCAGTCAAAACCGTTCTATTTCATCATAAACAATCTGAAAACAGGGCTTTAAGTGTAAAATACCGAACTTGTCCTTTAAAACGCAGCTAAAAACGGCAGGCGGATGCCAACTGTGGGCGCTTGGCAGCATTTCTTCTAAAGATATTTAAAATTAACAAGATGCATTACTGGTATTGATATAAATAGGGGATTGCAACCATAGACAATATATACGTAGACGCCTCATGACGTGCTGGAACGTAATCCAGTGTCGTCGCCATACTGTTTGGGTCTCCTCACTCTACGCTAGCACCAGAGTCAATCGGAGTCAACGGAGAGCGAGCAACTATGCCCGTATTTTGTGCAGCTTATGGTTGCAATAACCGCCTCAATATTGATACCAGATCGCATGGGATTACCCTTTATAATAATATGTCATCGTAACTAACATTACTTACGTGTGAAAATCCTGTAAATATTCGGGGAGTTATAATTATTGTAGTTGGGGATACACCTTTCTCAGTAGAAATAAATGCAGGGTAGCGCATCTTGGACCCATCCAAGATGGCGGCCGCGCTGATACGTCAGTTCCAATTGGAAGTGTCAGTCTATGAGGCGTCTATGTATATAATGTCTATGATTGCAACAGTCAGTATGGTCACTCTAGGCCCGCCTTCCAGTAAGAAGAACCAATCGTCAACCGTTAAAAAAATTAGATCCTCTGGGGGAGGGAGTTCGTGCAGTATTGTTTTATAAAGTATGGCGGCGCAGTGACACGACTTTGGTTTCTTCAGCTAAGCGCTTTGGTTGCTATAATATCTCTGTTTTGTTTGTCAGTCGTTCTACAATGCGCCGGTTGGTTGTTGTGGTATTTGTCCCACCCCTCCTCCACTGTGATTGGACGTCTGAGTGAAAAGTGACATTGCACTTTTACCTGAAGTTACACATTTTTTCAACTCTGGGCGCTTAGCGCTAAAAGCTAGAATAAAAAAATATTATCTGCTGTGTTAAAAGCAGTGCCGTCCAATAAAACTTTCACATTCATGAAAGTTTAACAGGGAAGACATGGTTGTTCATCACTTATCAATAAATATTGGTAACTTGGTAACATTACAGTAGGTAAAGCATGAGTTTTAAATAATCTTCCCTCATTTCTCCATAAATTCCTCTTTACCTTATTTTCTCAGACCAATGTACTACTTTTAAAGATTTATATAAAAGTGAGTAGCAAAAACATAAAATTTTGGTTCTATTCGAAGAGTTTCAATGACATCACTCTAAATTTGTACAACCATTCCAACTCAATGGATCTTAGGACACACTTTATCCCATAAACACAAACAAGAAACAAACCCACTGTTCTGTAATATAAACAACTCATTTCCTAACAACAAAAGCTAAGTAGTATGTAATCCCTCAAAATCTTAACCGTATATTTATTTCCCCTGTCGTGCACACAATGACGTCGGTGGCACTGGAATCTGCTAATGGTTAATCATCTGCCCTGCCACACTGGGGTTTTGTGATTATGCTTGAGAACACTGGGGTGCTAATGGAAGAGAGGCTGGGCAGTCCTGACCCTGTCATTACCTTAATGTGAGCATGGGCTCTCCCGCCTTGCCTCCTGCCACCATCAAATGAGCCTCACACATGCTAATGCCTACCCTTTGATTGTTGCGCTAAATGAAAATTAATTGATTCTCATTCAAGTCCTTTGTGAGCTCCCTGTTTTCTCCACCGTGTGCTCTTTCTTTTTGGACCTGGCCACTCAACAATACACACTGCGGCCTTGTCCCCCACGCATTCTAACACATGGAAATGTACTTGCTATTGGAATGCAGACTCCGGTGGTACAAAAGACAGCGGCCCGACCAAATACAACGACTTGTCAGTTAGTTATGTATGTGTGAGCATGTTGCCCTTTGGTTTGCGATGCCCTACCTGTAGGTTCTTCAAATTCCCTTTTGTGTAGACTAACACGCTGAGAGGCGTACAGTACTGGGTGATGGAAGGTGATACTCTGTGGGTCGGCCTTCAGTCACAATGCCCAGACCGTGGCGTCCTGATGGGACCACTTAATATGGATAACTGTGAAACAAAAACAAATTCCGTTATGTCTATGAATCATTTGCAGTCACACTGATGAGAAATTGCAGCCACGTATAAAGGATTACAATTACGTCTTTGCACCAATAGGGCTAAGGCCTGTACTGAACGTTTGAACAGATCTCCTTCCCATCTCATACAATGTCCCATGGGAAAAGAAAAATCACCAGAGATCTCTTTACATTTACACATTGGCAGACGGTTTAATTCGAAGTGAGTGGGAATGAACCTGGGGATACCCATGATGTTTGCTATCTAAACTCCACATTCATTTTCTGGCTCATTAATCTTACTGTATGTCACAAATAGTCTACATGTCATAGGCTCACATGTCTTAGTCTATTATTCCTATGCTATTTTAAGAGAAATAAACCTGAAAGTCAATACTAAAAGGGACACTCCACTTTTTTTTAAAAATATGCTCATTTTCCAGCTCCCCTAGAGTTAAACATTTTGAGTTTTACCGTTTTACCCATTCAGCTGATCTCCGGGTCTGGCGGTACCACTTTTAGCATAGTTTAGCATAATCCATTGAATTTGATGGGACCATTAGCATCGCACTCAAAAATGACCAAAGAGTTTCAATATTTTTCCTATTTTTTAAACTTGACTCTTCTGTAGTTACATCGTATACTAAGACCGACAGAAAATGAAAAGTTGCTATTTTCTAGGCAGATATGGCTAGGAACTATACTCTTATTCTGGCGTAATAATCAAGGACTTTGCTGCTGTAACATGGGGCAGTGCGTAATATCATTGCACCTGCTGCAGCCATGTGACGGCAGCAACGTCTTGACTCAGGGAGAGATCAGCTGAATGGATTCCAAAACGCTAAAACTCAAATGTTTAACTCTAGGGGAGCTGGGAAATTACCATATTTTCAAAAAAGTGGAATGTCCCTTTAAATGAACCTAACTACATTAAATCTCATGTTCTTTAAGACCAATATCTGCATATCTGTATGTGTCTGTGAAATCCAGACTAAAGTCTTATGATCTAGTTTTGAGATTAGGAGCATCAGAATTTGATTTCGACCACTGATATCACTTTAATTTCAATCTTTCCCATGACCTTACTCTACTTCTTTGTAGGATGAATGTCCATAATGTAGGATGATTTATGTAGAAAACAGTAATTCACTAAAAAAAGGACTTTAGCTGGGTTTTCAACTTCAAGACCTTGCTAAAATGGAATTGAATTATATAAAACATTTTACAGTGGCATAACTTATCTGAATACAAAGTGGTCTTAATGAATAAGTGTGGGTCCAAACTTAGCACCAAACATTTAGGCAAGTGCGCTGTCAGTGTGGCCTCTGTGATTTGCTGAAGTTCTAATGGACTGTGATAAATTAATGTGCTGCAGATACACAGAGAAAGGAATCTCCTCAGTCTCTTTGCATTGTCCCTCTACCCTGTTTGTTTGTGGATCGATTGCCTTCCATTTTCCCTGTGATTAACCAATCCTCCCCTGCTCTCTTCTCTTTTCTTTTTCTGGCTAAGGGAACAAAATGGAGGGCTGGTGAAACATTAACCAGGTTGTGTTGGCTGACACTGATGGAATGAGACAGGAGTGTGATGGACCTGTTGTCCACCCTGAGGTAAAGACTGTTTTCAGCCCAGTCTCTGTTGTCTGAGGTCAGCCGAAAGGTCAGTGTGGGCGTAACGCCCAGATTAATGCCCATTTGGGATGGGCATGGAGAAAGTGACTGCCAAAACTTTGGTTTTTGATGTCAACAGAAGGACTGTCATTTGCAGTCAGTGTTGTTGAAGGACATTATTTTTTAAAGCAACTAGTTACAACATTGGAACACTTTATAAAAAGTAACTTATTATATTGGTAATTTTAAAAAAAAAGTAAGTGACCCTATGTCCTGAATAAATGTATGGCCTGCATCCCGATTCACATACTGTCCATCCAAAATTGTTTTTGCAATTAATGTCACCAAATTGTAGTATGCTGAACTGTTTCCATTGAAAATTCAAAGTGCAGATCCATGCACACTTTAACAGCTGATATTGCTGAGACGGAGGAGCTTAGTGACGCTTAACGAAATAATAAATAAGTTATTCTGTAGTGAATTAATTAATTAATTGTAAACTTTACATAAAAAATACATGAAGAAAGCCAAAATGCAAGGAGTTGTATTTAGATTAATTTGTGTTTTTGTTAATAACGTTTGCTATGTGCTATGTAAGTTGTATATACTTACCCATCATAAACTGTAAAAGTAGGCAAACTGGGAACCAGCCATGGTCACTGTGGACCATACAAGTGTTGTTAAGTTGCGTTTATCCACCTGACGTGGTTTGTACCGCTGATCACTGACGTAAACGCTATCTGGCAGGGAGTAAGAATCTGCGATTGTCATGACAACATAAAGTAAGTTAGCGGTCTTCCCTGAGGTAACTCCATGTGAGAGGAAAAGGGACCCGAAACCCACCGCTGCTCGGCTGATCGTCAAAATCATCGGTAATTTTTCAGTTAAGTATAAACAACGAAAATGTAATTTATTACCGATGTAAGTTAGTATTATTTAGTTTTAAAACCCAGATCTCGACATCGCGTTATGACAAGCTTGTCACGTGCACCTGCACATTAGGCATGTTCAACTTTATGCAGCGCCGCCAGAACTGAAAGCCGGATGTCGTCAAAGTACCGCGAGAGCGATTCGTCATTACATTTTTCCGTATGATTTCTCGAATCGCTCTCGCGGCACCTTGACGTCATTCGAAGGTCGGTCGTTGCGGCGCCGTATGAAGTCGAACAAGCCTATTTTTAACCCACGAGAAAGATTTTGAGTTGTACGGTTTGTTTGTAAATACAATAATTTAATACAAACTTACATTTTTAAAAGTAACTGGGATAGTATGGTGAAAGGTAGGAAGGCGTTAGTTAAAGGTCACTAATAACTGCTGATATTTCCTGCTGAAAAAAAAACAATAAAACCATTACAGAAAATTCTAATGGTTTCCATTAAAATACCAATAGGAACCATTAGCTTTTACCATTAAAAACACTACACTGTATTGTGTTTTGGGCCATATTCCATTAGAACCAATAGAACCAATACATACAATTAGAGACCAGCAAAGAACAAGTGTGTTTTGGGCCCTATTCCATTAGAACCAATACAATGCCCAATAAAACCAATAGAATTTCTGTGATGGTGTCTATTGTTTTTTTAGCAGGGTAATCAGTGGCGGCCTGTGACTTCTTTTTTTCGAGGGCGCTCGATGCGAAGTTCGTCACAACATGTATGTAGCCCGTCATGTGTGTGTTTCGTAATTTCAAAATATGTGTTCGACGCATCGAGTTATCCTATGTGCATCACGTGTCTTGTCAAAATAAGTGCCTGCTGCAGACACGTCTAAATGGTTTATGATAAAAGAGACGCTCACGTTTGCCAGATACTCGCATAATCTCATGCATAATCAGAGTTTACTGTTAAGGGAGTGTCTTGCGTGTATTTTGTGAACGTGAGCGTCTCTTTTATCATAAACGGGTTTGATTGACACTCCGAACACATATTTTGAATTTGCGGCCCTCGGATGAGCAGTCAAGAGTCTTTAAAAAAAATCTTTAATTAAGAATTGTGTTTAATAATAATTAATCTTAATATCTGTTTATACTGTAATTAATATATGTCTTTAACATATACCAAATTTATACAATTATAGTTTTCCATAGTTTTTAAAGTTTTTACCTTACCTACTTTCTATGCACTGTAAATTACTGTGTAAAAAGTGTTTGCCAAATCCGTAAATGTAGACCTAAATGTAATATAATTCTACCCTCATCTTATAACTTTATATCGTCTATAATTGTATTATGTAAAACCATGTGAGTAACTGATTTAGGTTAAATGTGTAGGTAAACACTTGTTGCTAGGATTTGCTTTATTGCTCTCACCGTTTCTATTGCTAATACTATTGGACTATTGCTCTTTATGTATTTGGATGGGCAGCATGAGAGCGAGTGAGGTATGAGCTTTGGTGAACGCCAATAAAAGGAATACCATTTGCTGGGCCATCATTCATGAGTGAGGGCTCCATGCCTCCACAAGCTTGCTCCCAGCTCCCCACACTCACTGCCATTGTGATGCTCTGGCAGAGAGAATCTTCTATAGTGCTCGGAATCAATTCATTGGCCTGACAACACAGTACCAAACCATGCTGCCGTTTACACAGAGAAACCCCCACGAAACTGCCCTGGCCCCATCTGTCAGGGCCTCTGAGGGACATTGTGCCTGTGTGAATGTGCATGGGAGGGAAAGAGGAGGTTAATCAAGGTTTGGATGAGGAGAGGAGAAGGAGGGGAGAGAGTGTGTGACTGAATGTGTGGGAGGGGTGCATGACCATTATGTTGATCTCCCTGTTCTCCTGCTATTCAGAGCCATTAGAAGAATACATTCTTTGGCACTCCTTTGGCTCGGGCAATGTTCTGTCACCTATGCTGCCCATTTTTCAGCAGTAAGGGTGGTCACAGGGCAGTGGATTGTGGGAATCAGGTTAATTAGAGAGGACAGAGTGTTCACTGATGAGAGAGGGAAACAGAAAGTACAGGAAAGGGAGGAGGAGGGGGCGAGGTTGCCGTTTTAAGATAATCGAGCAGCATCTTGCTGGCCCCGCTGTGGACCCTTGGCCCGACCTTCTCCTTGTTTAACCAGCCCTGTTGTGATGTTCCCTACAGATCTGTTCGTACGAGGATCTCTTCCCGCTGGCTCCATCAGTGATCTTCAGAGCACCTTTTATCTAGTCTCACATTCGTCTTTGCGCACCTGCAAAGTCTCACCCTCTGCTTGTTTTCTGTTTTGTTCTCTGTCATTGATGACGCATAAAAGCACGACAGAGCTTCCTGGCTATTCGTTTTCTTCCTAATTGGAAAACCCATGCGATCCTTTGAGCGTCCTAAGCGGCAAAGCATGTCGAGGAACGGCTCTTGTTCATTTCTCATTCCTGAACCTGAACACCCTGCTCAGACGGTGTCGGACTTGGGTTCATGTTGGCTCTGCCGCACAATAGGATAAGTGGTGACCCTTAACCCTGCCACTGACCTGTTCTATTGCAAGGGTTATGGAGCGGTGCAGATGTGGGTAAACTTCCAGAGATCTGGAGAATGCTGCACACTTGTTAAATGGCTGTTTTCTCCTCCTTATTAAAAGACAACTCCAAAGAGAAGTGGAAGATGGTTCTAATTGGAAGACATCTTATAATGTGGGGTTCAAATAGCACCCGCACAAAGGCTATACCAAGAGGACAGATATATTCAGCTGTTTAGAGTTGCTGGTGCTAACTAGTGGTTTGAATGAATGATTAGTATCAAAGGAGGTCTATAAAAGGAAAACTTTGCACAATTAATTAGCAGGGATCATCGCCTAACAAAATGAAGACTAAAATAACACTGTTTAAACTGAGCAATAAAAGAGAATTATTTCCTGCTAATTCAAGAAATGATATCAAACATTTTATTTTAAAAAAACAGTTTATGTACAACTGTTTCCTTATTCAGTAGAGGTTTTAGCTTTCTTTCACAAATTTTTCTGGCGTTTGAGTATTTAAAACTGGTCTGTGCTTTGAAGCTTTGAATGACTGCTTGGCCCGCTTGTACTTCAACACTACCAGATGGCAGCAAATAGCAACCAGAAGGTGGCAGTCTAGACCAAAGCATTCATAGTTTAATGCAGACGGTTCTCTACAGCAGTGGTTTCTTAAAAAAATTTTGTTACACAGAATTCATGATAAATTATTGTATTTTATAAAATGTCAAAAATCTAGATTCAGTATTTCTCAAGTAGAATTGGTTTGCACTGCATATCATACGAAACATATGCATTTGGAGATGCTTTTATCCAAAGCGACTTACAGTGCATTTAACCTATACTTTATATCAGTATGCATGTTCTCTGGGAATCGAACCTGTGACTTTTTGCACTGGTAGTCCAAAGCTACCAAAAACTGATATACCCCCAGTTTCACAGACAAGGCTTAAAGGGACACTCCACTGTTTTTGAAAATATGCTCATTTTCCAGCTCCCACAGAGTTAAAACTTTGAGTTTTACCTTTTTGGAATCCATTCAGCTGATCTCCGGGTTTGGCGGTATCACTTTAAGCATAACTTTGCACAACTGATATTACGCAGTGCCCGAAAATAGTCTCCAGCTCTTAAAATTTACCAAGGGGGCCATTTTTGGGCACTGCGTAAAAACATTGAGCCTGCTCCAGCCATGTTACGGAAGCAAAGTCCTTGATTATTACGTCAGAATGGGAGTTTAGTCCTAGCTATCTGCATAGAAAATTGCAACTTTTAATTTTTCTTCGGTCTTAGTACACAATGTAACTACAGTAGAGTCAAGTTTTAAATAGGAAAAATAAACTCTTTGGTCATTTTTGAGTGCGATGCTAATGGTCTAATCAGATTCAATAGATTATGCTAAGCTATGCTAAAAGTGGTATCGCCAGACCCGGAGATCAGCTAAATGGATTCCAAAACGGTAAAACTCAAATGTTTAAATCTAGGGGAGCTAGAAAATGAGCATTTTTTTTTTTTAAAGTGGAGTGTCCCTTTAAGCCAAGTCCTAGATTTAAACACAAGATTGTATGTCTAAACTAAAAATTACTTGCACTGACAGATTTTAAAATATGCCAGTGGCATTGATTTGTCTCAAGATACAAACTAGGAACATCTTTTTCTAAGGCATGTTTTCAAAAGATGCTTAAACACCTTAATTTAACTAAGACCTAGTCTTGGCTTTAACTAAGCCTTGTCTGTGAAACCAGGCCCTAATGTCTCAAAATTATAGATTTAAAGATGACAGATTATTGTCAATGGCCAATTTTCCTGAAGGATTATAGTCATTATATTACCACATAGGAATTCCCTTAACATACTTGTTTTCATCAGCCTGGTCAGTAATGATGTTGGCGATCATGCCGAGAAAGTGACCACATGTGAGACAATGCCTGGGAAAGCTAATAACATACCATTTAAATCAAATAAATGGGACAGAAGGAGTCTCCCTTTAAACCTTCTCCATGTCCACCTCTCAAAAATGTGAAGGTGTCTGTCTGAGCAGCCCGGTCCTGCGGAGTGCCACAGAGATACGCGGGGCTCTATGGCTCGGGAATGAGAGTTCTTTTATTTTTCCATTACACCGGCATCATAAATGTCCTGTTTCCTATTGTGTGGGAACTCATCTTGGACATTGTTCTTGTGGATGTGGACACTGGTAGCCAATAAGTGGAACATGGACTCCCATGGGGCGGGAGTCTAGCATTCCTAACATTTCCAGTCGTCTGTGTTGCATCAGGCATGAAAAACTGGTGTACTCATCAATGATTGTGTTTGGATGTTTTTCCTGCCGTGAAGCACATGTGCGACCTTAAATGGAATGTCATTGTTTCTTCTGACCTGTTCCTCTTATTGGGTTTTTTTAATAACATCCAACAACCTTATTGGTACTCTGCTGAAAAAGCATCTTTAACCAGCTCAGGCTGGTTTACTTGGTTCTCACCTAATTTGGATGGACTTTTGGCCGCTTGGCCCATTTTCAGCTAGTCAGGCTGGCAGAACACTACTTCACTCTAAAAATGCTAGGTTATTTTCAACCAAACACTGGGTCAAAAAGAAATGAACCCAACCGGTTGGGTTGTAATTTAACCTATGCTGGGTTTTAACCCAAAATGCTGGGTCTTTTTAACCCATTGTTGTCAAATATGAACATTTTGTGCATTTATTTAAATGTCTGGCCTCGACACTTTTTGACCCAACATTGGATTTAAAAAAATAACCCAGCATATACAGTGTAGCCCAGCAACCAACTTAAACTGGTTTAAACTGTTTTATTCAGCTCTGTATTTCTTATAATGTGTTATTGTAAAAAGAATCGTAGGTTGTTTTTGAATAGAAACCCTCATTGAGTCCAAAGATACTTTGTATAACACCGATTTACCCTTTCTCAGTTTTCCATGAATCCAATAAATAATGTTGCTAGTATGGTGTAAACTTATTGAGAGGAATGTTGGGGCAATGTTTGAGTTGACAGCCGCTGGTATATACTGCAGGTGAAGAATTTGTCCTGTACAGTGAGAAGTTGGTTCTCACAGCCTGTGTTTGCTGTTTAGCTGGTGTGAATTCTACTCACACTATTCTGATGCCCTGTGGGGTCACGGTGAGATCAGCCTTTTTTCACACAACCTCCAACAGTCTGTTTTTCTCTTCCTCTTTTTCCCACACAGACACATAATCTGAGGTAATGTTTTGACACATGCATATTAAATAGATGCTTATAATATTACTTAAAAACAGTTAGTTCCAGTTGATTCTGATTGGTCAATAGTCACACTGCAAAAAAAATACTTACTTTCTTAGTATTTTTGTCTTTGTTTTAAGTAAAAATATCTAAAAATTCTTAAATTAAGTTGTATTTTCTTGATGAGCAAAAACCTAGGAAAATAAGTCTAGTTTTTATACAAAAAAATACTAACTTTAAGTAAATTAGTGCTTAAAACAAGCAAAAAATAAATAAAATCTGCCAATGGAATAAGAACAATTTTCTGGAAATAAGTTTACTTTTTTCATAAACATTTAATTCAAGAATTTTTTTCTTATTCCATTGGCAGTTTTTTTTGCTTGTTTTGTTTGTTTTAAGCACAAATTTACTTAAATTTTATATTTTTTTGTCTAAAAACTAGACTTGTTTTCCTAGGTCATTTTGCTCATCAAAAATTACATCTTGATTTAAGCATTTTTAGATATTATTACTGAAACAAAAAAAGTAAGTAAGAAAGTCATTTTTTGCAGTGCAAGTTTTATTTACGATAAAAAACTATGACCGCCGCACCCAACAATTATATCACTGCACTGTCAACATACGAAGAGGTCAGATGCAAAATCCTTTAAACTGCGTCTGATATGTTTTCTTTTAAATTAGTTTTTTTATCACTCTTAATGCATTCTCCCAACAAACCGGTATATCTGAATGACCTGAGGTGGAGATTAAGCGGATTTGAAACAAAACTATTTAATGAACGAACGCATACTATGAACTGAGAGCATTCAGTTAAAATCTTTATCTAATTTTTGACGGAGGTCACGTTTAGTAGCTTTTGCATCTGAGCTCCTCAACTTAAAAAAGTACTTCAATTGGTAACACCTAAAAAGTTACATTTTAAGTTGAATAAACTTATTTTTGTTGTGTTACCAATTAGTTTTTTAAGTTGAACCAACTTTTTACTTTTTACAGTGTAATATTAGGCTTTCAGTGATTTTACTGCAATGCTATTTTTTGCTGTAATATTTGGTATTGTGTAGTAACTGTTTTATAAAAGCAATAAGATTCTCAAGACTAGTTCTATATTCTTATTGTAATACTAATTCACCATATAGACGGTTTCAGCAGTAACAACATAAACAAGCAGCTTTCGTGGTCAACGTGTAACTTCCAGTAAATTCTGCTAAGAATAAATAACAACAAAGTACTTTAAACGTAGTTTATTTATATAACAAGCAAAATAAACAATACGTAGATTACCTAGGAAACCAAAACATTTGTTATTTTCGATGAGGCATTTGTTCAAGAGTTCAGTTTAGCTCAGACCATTAAAAAACGGAAACTGGAAGTAAAAGTTCGGACCAAACGCGTATCGCGTCACCGCACATGCGTCCAATGAATCCGTAGAACACTCTCTCGTACTTTATCACTTAAAGGTCCCATTCTTTCTGTGTTTTTAAAGCTTTGATTGTGTTTACAGTGTTCATGTTTCAGGTGTAAAAAACAAAAAATTTAAAGTGTAAAAAGCACGGTATTTTTCACTCAATTTACTGATCTGTATAGCGCTGTTTTCATAGTTCTCAAAACAGGCTGATGTCTTTCTTGTTTTATGAAGTCCCTCTTTCAGAAATACGTATCGAGTTCCGAGCTTGTTTAGTATGTTGTGATTCGATAGCTGCCTACCTTGCCGTCAGCTTAGCTGGCGACTGACGTATTCCTGTGGGCGGAGTTTAGTCAGAAAACTGTTCTAGTGACGTCATTAAAGCAGGAAGTAAAGGGCTGTAGTCCAAACCGGCCATTCGCTGTAGGCTTTGAAAGGGGAAATCTGTTAAAGAAAATATATTGCCTGGCAGTGAACTTTGAGCTTTATCATTTTACAGGTATTATTTATGCTATTATAGCAACATGACACACTAACTAAAGTTTGAAAAAAGGGGTTAGGAAAAACGTGACCTTAAAACATATAGCAAGTAAATGCTTTTTGTACTAGAGTGAGAATGGTAATACAACTTAATTCTTTATAGGAGAAATCAAGCTGGATGCAAATTAGGAAATTGTGTACATAAGCTATACGTACCTCAGATTGTTCGAGCTTGAAAGAATTTGATGAGAAACATTAATGCAAAATCTAAGATGTTTGACTACAGGTTTTGGTATCTTTGCACACATCTTGTGTTTGTTATAAATTGTTTGTTTGTTCCAAAAGTTCATATTTCATCATGGCACTTTTGAGTTCTCAAAAGTAAATTCTTCACCTCCGCACTGCCTACTGTCACAGCTGCCACAGCACTGAAACGAATAAAACAACACAGAGGTAGATATGAGAGATGATGCCTGTGCGAGCATGATGATGTGTGTGTTGTATTGTTGTGTTACAGAGCAACCAGAGGCCATAAAGCACACTAGGGTCTTGACGTGCTGCTCTAGCGCAGGAATCTCTCAAATCACTCATACAGCAGGAGGTAAGCAACACATTATTGGCTTGTACACTTTCCCAGGAAGGTAGGCAGGTCTCCTACCCTTTACTTTAATATACTCGACAACAGGGATCTAAGCCTGCCACAGTAGTGTAACTCTCTCTTCTTTTTAATTAAATATGCCCACGCTGACAGTTAAGAGCTGTACTTTTTATTTTGTGAATTGCACTGCATTTAGGTTTCCTAAATACAGCTGTTTAAAGCCTTTTATGTTGTCTGTTGTTCTTGATACACTGTAAAAAAAGTTGGTTCAACTTAAAATTTTAAGGCAACGTTTCAACTTAAAAATATTAGTTGACACGCTTATTTTTAAGTTGAACCAAAATGTTTTCTACAGTTTAAAACTTATAACATTGCAAGTATGCATTAGCCAAATACTTTTATCCAAATTTACTCACAGTATTATAGGCCAGTGGTTTTCAAACCAGTTTTATGACATTTTATGTAATACATTAATTTATCATGAACTCTGTGCAATTAAACCTAAAAAAATAAGGCTACTAACCAAAAGCACTACTTTTTTGTATAATTTAATGGTTTATTTAAATTAAAATGTTTAGTTTTAGAACTGTTTTTTTTCACAAATTTTATTTGGGGGGCCGCGAAAGAATGCACCGTACACAAGGGGGGCCGCACACTGAAAAAGTTTGGGAACCACTGTTATAGGCTATAAAATTGGCATTGTCAGCAACATATTTTACACCAGGGGTATACAACCTTTTTGTGAGCAAGGGCTACCACAATGGATAAAACAATCTGGAGCGCTACGTTTTTATATAATCTACTCAAAACCTTTTTGTTTTACTTGTTGATTTTATTTTGTTTTACTTGTTGATATGTTTTGTCATTGTTTAAATGTTAACATAAATAAAAAAGCCAAGCTAATATTAAATATATGTTATAAATAAATATTAAAATTGAGGCTATTAATAGAATGTGCTTTGGCGGGCAACTCACAGACTCCGTGCGGGCACCACGTAGGAGACCGCTGTTTTACAATACAATAGGACACAGTTAAAAATACAGCAAAACTGCATATAAAATATATATTGTATTTTGTTATAACAACAGATCATAATGTCCACAGAAACACAGTTTGTATTTGTGTTGTCTTGTAAATGCAGAGAAACGCAGCGTGATAAACATCCAATCTTTTTAGCCGTGTGTCCCAGAGGAAATGATTACCCAGGATGATGAAGGCTTAGTCAGGAATTTGACTGAGTTCAATTAGGAGTGGAGCCGATAGAAACCCGAAAACCTGCTGTGCTCAGAACTGCTGTCAAACCGCACACTGTTATATTCATTCAGATACGAGACACTCTTCTCATCCAACAATATCACTGAGTCTTCCTGAACAGCCACAGCCCAAGGCACAGTATAAACTGTGTAATATTCTTATCATTAACTGGCAGATGGATACTGATTGGTTTTGTGCTGTTTCTGGAAAAAAAATGTCCATGTGGACTTTAATGATTTATTTATCATTACATTATAATCATTTTCTCAATAAACCCATAATAAAGACACAAAAGGAACAAGTCATCAGCAGCTTATAGTGACCATTTGGGACTTTTTTGGAACAAACATTAAACCACTGAATATGCAGATGGGAGATTTCTCATTATTTAAAGATTATTAGACTTAATCTAGTAAAAAGAGCATGAAGCCTCAATTGCCCTGAAGGCTTCTTTAGCCTTTCTGAAACAATGGAGGAATTCACTGAACTATGATGACCCATTGAGAGAGAGATGCTTCTTCACCTCTTAGCTGAGCAGCTGCATGGTTTAAAACCACAAAATTGGTCTGTAATCATATGCATATATAATCATGTGTGTGTGTGTGTGTGTGTGTGTGTGTGTACCTGGTAATTATCACGTTGTGGGGACCAATTGTCCCCACAAAGATAGGAATACCAGTATTTTTGTGACCATGAGGAAACAAGGTTATAAATCAAACAAAATGATGTTTCTTGAAAATCTAAAGGGTTTCTGTGAAGGTTGGGGTTATAGGGAATTGGGTAGGTAAGGGGAATAGAATATACAGTTTGTTTTTATACAAGATTTTTATGTTGCTGAGCTCACCAGTGTGTTGTTTGTTTTGTCAGGATGTACCAAATTGTTTATCTGGTCACTCTTAATGTTTCTGCTATCTCTCTGATGGATTTGTTGTGTTTTTGAAACCTAAATATGGTCTGTATCACTTGCATGGAAATGTCCCTGAATCGAATGATTTGGGTTCACAGCCACAGCTTTCAAATGCAATTGCCACACTTAAAATCAACTCCATAACATCTGCCATTCATGAGGAATTATTTAAAAATAGACAATACCTGTCCATAAAACAGCTTTTAAGTCAACTGTCCCATTACTTTTGCCCTCTTTAAAAAGGGGGAGCTACATATTAAACGGCTGTAATTCCTAAATCCTTCAGCCAATTTGGATGTGAATACCAAAATAAAGCTGAATACCAAAATATTCATAATATGACTGTAACTGGAATACACTGAAAAAAATGATTAATTGAATTTAATCAATTTTTTTAAGGTAAGTGGTTGCAATCAATTTATTTATGCTACATTTAAACAAAAAGTATTAGTAAAGTAAAATAAAATATAAAACTTTTGTTTAAATGTAGCTTAAATAAATTGATTGCAACCACTTACCTTAAAAAATTGATTAAATTCAATTAATCATTTTTTTTCAGTGTACATTTTGGTAAACAGCTAAAATAACACAAAATGTGTCTCTGTTCCAATATTTATGGACCTGACTGTGTGTATATATATATATATATATATATATATATATATATAAGTTATGCATTATTTGTTTTACAAATATTCTCTTTCTCATACTAAAAGAGTGATGTCACAGAGATTTTTGATGAAGCACTTTGTCACCCGCTGGGCAGAGACAGGTGCCTAAAGGTAAATTCTGCTAAATTCCTTTGAACACTGGCTTAGCCGAATAAGAAGGCTTTCCTCTCATTATAATTTTGATTAGCATGGCTTTTCCGCATGCTTTAAATGACATGACTGAATGATAAATATTTAAAGGGAAAATCAAAATATTTCAGTAAATATCTTACATAATAGGCTATTGTTTAAAGTTATAGCTCTGTGCTGGGCTTTGAAGGATTATGAGTGGCTAATAATTGCTAGTTGGTCACTGTGCTCTCCTCTCAGCGGGGAGAGCTTCACGGCCCAGAGGTGTCGACAGGGAGTCTCACCTGAGGCCGTGCTTAGTCATCAAACAGACCAGTGAGCTTGATGAGCTCCTCTTAATACACCATTGTCTCCTCCCCGCTGTTACTTTCAATTCAAATCTGTCATCATGCAGTTAGTGAAGAGGAGAGAGTGCAACTACTGTTAGCATCTGTTCAGAGACGTTTCCCTCCTAAATGACCTCATTTAAACCTCTGAAAGTGCAGCGGATGAAATAAATAAGTACTGCTGGTTATATGGGTGATTCTCACGAAAACTTGGTTTTAAAAATGGCAAGCATGAAAATGTAAAAATTGGTTAGATTTACTTTTTTTCCCACCAGACATTGAAAAACAAAGTCTGGAGTAAATGGGAACATTAATTTAAAAACTTTTACTTATCATTTAACACTTTTTGTAACTAATTTAAAAAATTAGTCCTAAAAAATCTCATTACCGCAACAGTCAGAAAACATCAACACTGACATAGTTTCAAAATGACATGACAAACCTGAAAGAACATAATTTGAAGATTCTGCACATGCATTTAAAATCAAAGTATTATGCTTCTATTAATTAAATTAACATTTAATAAGCATCTGTTCCGGTAATGATAATCAAAATGCCGTGTAAGCATTCTGACAAGACAATATTTCAAATTAACTTTAAAAAAAATTATCTTACCTGGTAGCCATCTTGAAGTAACTGGTCCATGTGCTTGGTCACTCAAAATCAAACTTTATTAAAATTCTGTATGTGTGCTTAAACTGTTCTCAAAAAGTGTTGCGAAGGATGAGAACATCAGGCATGGACACATCATTTTCCTAATTTTTCTTCATTATTATTATACATGAATATTCAGTAAATATTTTATCTAAAGTATTTGTCATTGTCATCTAAAGTAGTCTAGCAAAACATCCATTTATTTTTTTTCTTAATATTTTTGTGTTAATTTGATTAAATGACAACATAATGCGTGTTCAAACACAGCCGGACACATTGCGGTAATGAGAATTTCAGCAGAAAATGAGATAAAATGTACAATTATAAATTCTTATGTTGAAATCACACATTGTGCAAGGTAGAACACAGTATTGTGTTAATTTTGATGCTTTTTAATGTTACTATATTACACATTTTAAATCTAAAATCATTAGTGCCGTGGTGTTTCAATGGTTTTGTGAGAATCACCCATATAAAGTTGGGTGGTGGGGTAAGATGTGTCTTAAAATCTAAAAAGTTTGATTTTGTTTATTTGCTAAATTGGCAAATAAATATTTCAGAAATAAATAAATATTTCCATTAATAATTAATTAATTAATTAAGCAAAATGTGGGTGTGTGTCAAATGCATTGAGAAATGCTGTTTCAATAGTGCATATAATATAGTTATAGTGTATATAAACAGGTGCTGGTTAGAATGATTAGAATATCATCAAAAAGTTGGTTTATTTCACTAATTCCATTCAAAAAGTGAAACTTGTATATTATATTCATGCATTACCGACAGACTGATATATTTCAAATGTTTATTTCTTGTAATTTTGATGATTATAAATGACACTTAAGGAAAATCCCAAATTCAGTATCTTAGAAAATCAGAATAAAGACCAATACAAAGAAAGGATTTTTAAAAATCTGGGCCAACTGAAAAGTATGAACATGAAAAGTATGAACATGTACAGCACTCAATACTTAGTTGGGGCTCATTTGGCTGCAAATGCAAATTATTGACAACAAAGTAAGACCCGTGATGGAGTGGGCATTTGTAAAGAAAATTTTTGGTAATACTTTACAATAAGGTTGTATTAGTAAACATTAGTAAATGCATTAACTAACATGAACAAACATTGAAGAATATTTTTTTCAGCATGTATTAGTTCTTGTTAATGTTAGTAATGTCAATACAGTTATTCATGTTAGTTTAAGGTGCATTAATTTATGTTAAAAATTAACTTTTGATTTTATAAATGTATTCGTAAATGTCATAAACAAGTTTAATAAATGCTGTGGAATATTGTTTATTGATAGTTCATGCACTGTAAAAAATACTTTGCTGCCCCAATCTTTTGTTAAATCAACTCAGACCCACAAGTCATATCAACAGAAATGAGTTGTCACAACTTATAAAATTAAGTTGCCTTTTCTCAACTATATTTTATAAGTTATAACAACTCACCTGTAGTTATAACAACTCATCTCTAGTCAAGATAAATAATAGTAAGTTGAAATGACTCGCAAGTCCGAGTCTATTCAACAAAAAATTTTAAGGCAGCAAAGTATTTTTTACAGTGTGTTGATGCATTAACAAATACAACCTTATTGTAAGTGTTGCTTTTTATATTTCTCTTTAAAATGTGACTTTTCGTGTTCTCTTATTATTAAACATTATAGTGTTTGTAATTGTCATGTAATGTTTTTATTCAGAAGAATGTTCTTCTAATTTCCTGACATATATATTTAAGCCTTACTTGTTGACCTTTGCCTATAGAGATGTTGCACAGCTTACCCATAACTCCCCCATGTGTGAAGTGAATCAAAGATGTAAATGATCCCTTTTAATGTGTAGTCAATGGAAATCCTAGATGGTTTTATCGGACACACGTGTGTTGTCGCGGTTACGTGTCTGGACGGAGCTTAACTTCTAGTCTCTGTTTGTTTAATGGTCTGATTAGTGGCCAAACTGAAGTCTGGAACAAATACCTCATCGGAAAAAAACAAATGTTTTGGTTTCCTTAATGGGTGACAGCGAACATGCTATTTGAATGGAGATTTGGGAGCTGATCTGTAGTTAACATTTTATACATTATATAGTAAACATTTTACACAGTAACGTTAGCTCAGTGTAGTTTTTGTTCTGCATTAGCCATGACTTGAAGGTAATCTACATGTTGTTTATTTTGCTTGTTATCAGAAATAAACTAATTTAGAATGAAAGAAATTTGTGAGATTATTATAAGGTAAAAGTACAGAATGTTATATTTTATTAAAGGTGCAGTGTGTAATTTTTAGAAGGATCTCTTCACAGAAATGCAATATAATATACAGACCTATAGTATCAGGGGTGTATAAAGACCTTTCATAATGAACCGTTATGTGTTTATTAGAATGAGACCTTTTTATCTACATACACCGGGGGTCCCCTTACATGGAAGTCGCCATTTTGTGCCCCCATGTTTCTGCAGAAGCCCTTAACGGACACATTTTTTTACTAAGTTGTCTCCGACGATGACATGTTTGTCTGGTGGCGGCTACCGTAGCTTCTCTATGTGTTTCAACAGCGAGGGATGAGCAGTGAACTAAGCCGTTGGTTGCAATTCGCAACTTCACCATTAGATGCCGCTAAAATTTACACACTGCACCTTTTCACATACATACATGCTTTACCAACAAAGAGCAAAAACCTTTCATCTTGATGTACTGTATGTCTGCTTTCATTAAATGCAAGACTCAGATTGCAGAAGTAATGGATCAAACTGATACACATTCTCTGCTTTTGATGTGTCGAATCATTGATGCATCCGGACACAGCTCATCACTAAACACGTGTGAACCAATTGTCTCTATATGCTCACAGCTCACATTAGCTAGAAGTATTAAAGGGGCCATGGCATGAAAATCTGACTTTTTCCATGTTTAAGTGCTATGATTGGGTCTCCAGTGCTTCTATCAACCTAGAAAATGTGAAAAAGATCAACCCAGTAACTTAGTTTTGGTAAACCATTCTCTACAAGCACATGAAAAAACAGGTCGTTGAAATTTGGCTCTCCTTATGATGTCATAAGGAGCTCTTATTATAATAATACCACCCCTTAATCTGCACTATGCAACCACAGCACTGCCATTTAGTGCAGAGAAAACACAATTGAGTTTTAATTGCAACAAACCACCATCATTATGATCAGTGTTTGAATTTCATCAGCTCATTTGCATTTTAATGGACACACCCAAAACGGCACATTTTTGCACACACCTACAAAGTGGCAATTTTAACATGCTATAGTATATTATTTATATGGTATTTTGAGCTAAGACTTCACATATGTGCTCTGGGGACACTAAAGATTTATTTGACATCTTAAAAAAAGTCTTGTGCCATGGCCCCTTTAAAATCCAAACGTGTTGTTCATTGAAAAATATGCTAAAATGTGACTCCACGGCAAAAAGAGCAATTTTGTCTTTATTGTCCCAATATTTTGTGAGGGCGCTGTATATAAAAGCACTGTTGTTTTAGTCCGCTGCTAGACCGGCACGAAAATGTGAAGCTTTAACTGGAAACAAATACAAAAGCTGAATCTTTAAAACAGGTTAATCTCAAAAGTCTCAAAACATTTGAGAAAAAGCCCACTTAGTGAGCCACAGTGATAATTAAAGTAATTGGGTGGAGCTACACTATAGTTGAGGAGGCGTCTCTTTATCCCACGATGCGGTGTTGTGTCATGTTGTCTAAGCTGGTCTGCTGGCTCCAATTGGACCTTGTGTCACAATGTTGCACATAGCCCACAGATCAAGGGTCTATAGTGTCCGTAGGCTGCCTGCTAGTCTCCAGGTGGGCACACTAATGAGCCGAGGCCCCAGCTCGGCTGCAAAACCACCCTGGGCAGGAGGGGTGCAGGGTCGGACACTTGCAGGGTGTTTGAACTGGGGGGACCAAACTGTGACACAGACAGAGAGTTCATTACGATTTGGGATGCTTACTGTATACAAAAGATCCTGGCACAGATGCTGGGACTGTGGAAGGAGGGATGATGATGTGTCAGCAAAAAGGCTTAACTTAGACTACTGAAAGACTGGTAATTCTCTACCATTCAAGGCTTGCTTACTTTGCACATGTGCCATCTTTAAATTCTCCAACGGTGATTGTCTTGTCTCATCCTTTGTCATCTCCACCCTCAGGCTTTACAATCCTGCAGTATTCCTACTGTAAACACTACAGCAGTGATCTTTGCTCTCTTTTAAAGAGCTAATGGGAGTGTTTGTGTCTCCTGTCCAGCCGAGCTTTTGTTGCTCTGATCTTACATGAGTTTATTTTATCTGGTGAGTTCATGGTGTTTTGAGGAACACAACCCATCTCCTCAGCACTGTTTGGCCCAAAATAAGATGAAAGACTCGAGGAAACGTTCAAATTCACTGTAGGGGGAAACAAACAGTTACTGTCTGTAAAGATTTAGATGTTTGTTTCTTTAAGAATAGATGGATTGACAAATCTTTAGCTAGTGCTATCTTGTCTGCAATTTTGTTTCAGATGAGAATGGGTCATGGCCATGGATTTTGTGGTTTGTTTAGTCTGCCTTTCATAGTGGTAAGTAGTCCCGGTTTGGCTGAGGCACCGATAGCACGTGGTGGGTGTCCCGCAGGGCTGGTCAGTCAAAAGGGAATAAACTCACTCCATACAATGTGCTCCCTCTATAAAGGCTTCTTTGTCATTGGAGAGAAGGGTCAACTCATTGCTCCAGCCAGCTAATAAATGCCCACATTCTCTACCTTTTTGATTTTGTTTTGGCAAGTAGGCGCAGACAAAAGTAGAAAGACATTTAATTATTCACAGGGAAACGGATAAAAGATTAATTTGCATCGATTTTGCTTCTTGACAAAGAGAGTGGTTTATGGACTCGAGAACCAGAATGCAGACCATTTTCTTCAACCAACCAAATGGAACAAAAAGATCAATGGCACTTTTAGCATGGTTATCAATGACCAAAAACCTGGAAACGCTTCCATTGAAAGATATTGGTTTTGTGATTTCTGCGCATTGTCCAAGTTTGCGCTGATTTCTTCAGAGAAAACCAACGAATTTGAATAATTTTGTTTGTTTGGTTCACAATGCAAGATTTCTGTGGAAATCACAGGATTGATGATAGCATTCAGAATCTTAAAGAAGTGACAAATGTTCTTTTTTCTGCTCCATTTTTAGCTTTTACCTTATCCAAATGCATTAACCAAAGCATGGGAAATACTTGTTTTGCTTGTTTTGTCTATTCAGACACAGAATGGATTCAACACAGTCTTACAAGGATTAATAGTACTTAGTTGACATACAATTTTCAGGCATAGCGTAACCATGTTAAATATATTTGTTTTCTATACTGCACAAAAAAAATACATTAAAGATTGAAGATTATTTTGTTGTATTAAATATCTTTTTATGTTGCATTTTTTTATATTGCTGGGCTGTAATTTAACGGTTGTTTCAACCCAAAATTTTGGGTTGTTTTAACCCATTTTTGAGTCAAATACAAACATTTTCTTAGTTAACTTAACCCAAAGGCTTGGTTTGTCCCTTTTTGACCATAAAAATAACCAAGCATTTTTAAAGTGTGTGTGTTTTGCATTATATACACTGTGACAAAAGTTGGATCTACCTAAATTGATAACACTTAAAAAAATTCAGTTTTATCAAGTTAATTTTTCTCACTTTATGTGAAATATTTAAGGTGAATTTTTTTAACTGTTAAAGGAATAGTCTACTCATTTTCAATATTAAAATATGTTATTACCTTAACTAAGAATTGTTGATACATCCCTCTATCATCTGTGTGTGTGCACGTAAGCGCTGGAGCGCGCTGCGACGCTTCGATAGCATTTAGCTTAGCCCCATACATTCAATGGTACCATTTAGAGATAAAGTTAGAAGTGGCCAAACACATCAACGTTTTTCCTATTTAAGACGAGTAGTTATACGAGCAAGTTTGGTGGTACAAAATAAAACGTAGCGCTTTTCTAAGCGGATTTAAAAGAGGAACTATATTTTATGGCGTAATAGCACTTTTGGGAGTACTTCGACTCTGCGCAGTAACACCCTCCCTCTCCCATTATGAGAGTGAGAAGGGGAGCGGACTTTTCAGGCGAGTCGAAGCACTCCCAAAAGTGCTATTACGCCATAAAATATAGTTCCTCTTTTAAATACGCTTAGAAAAGCGCTACGTTTTATTTTGTACCACCAAACCTGCTCGTACAACCACTCGTCCCAAATAGGGAAAACGTTGATGTGTTTGGTCACTTCTAACTTTATCTCTAAATGGTACCATTGAATGAATGGGGCTAAGCTAAATGCTATCGAAGCGTCGCAGCGCACTCCAGCGCTTACGTGCACGCACACAGATGATAGAGGGATGTATCAACAATTCTTAGTTAAGGTAATAACATATTTTAATATTGAAAATGAGTAGACTATTCCTTTAAGCGTCGCCGTCCCGAATGCGGGACACCTAAGTTTGCATTAATATTGTTGATGTAAATTTTAATCAATCACTACAACTATATATCGTTGGAAAGGTCTAATCCTCCAATAGACATTTCAACAGTGTTTTATAAAATAAATTATGTAGGGAGAGTAATTGATTCATTTATGAAGAGAGTGTGCCTCAAAAAATTTATTTTCTGCTAAATGTCACTGTCCCACCAGCAGGACGCCTACATTTATTTCAATGTTTGCATATGAATTCTTATCTAATCATGACAAACTGTATATTGTTTGAAAGCTCCAAGAGTGTAGATTTAACTCAATAGGGTGGGGTGACGCTTAAAAGGTTAAATGACTTTAATTAGTAACACCTATAAATGAACCTAAAGTGAGAAAAATGTGTAAGTGTTTCCAATTGACTTTTTTTTTTAGTAGTTAAGTCAACTTTCACTTTTTACAGTGTAGCTAACATCCATTCTTTATACTAATTTATTTAGGCCACACATACATGGGAGTTTTTCCCTCCTTCGTTATAAAAAAATCTATGTGTCCACATGAACGCGCAAAAACCCAATATGAAGCGCTGTCAAGAACATGCCAAACCAACAGATGGAGATATATCCCTAACCGTAAATCCACGTTGGCCAATCACAAGCCTAGGCACGAACAAAGGCCCTACATGGCGCAGTTCATGTGGACGTTCGGTCTTGTGTCCTTAAATTTTAACTCTTCGAAGTGTGCTCAACAGGGCCCCCTTTGCCCCCTTGATGCGGTCTTCAGCGAAGCCCGCACTGCAGCAGGCTTCGCGCACTTTACCGACCCAGAAGTCCTTGGGAAAAAGAATCCGACCAATCAGAAGACAGAAGGGAGGAGTTCAAACTGATGGGTAACTTCTCTTCCTATTTTCTACGTGACGCTCGAGTCTGCCCCAAAATACGAACCCGGTGCACCCTCATGGACTTGCATCAAGAGTCTACACTACATGATGTCAACAAAGTGTGGACTCCACAAGGAGGAAGTCCACAAGTCCGGAGTGTGCCATTTGGGACAGGGCCAATGACGTCACAACCAAAAACTAGCGTTGCAACTGGAGTTTCTATAAAATTTTAACCCTAGCAGGAGCTTTCATAAAAGTTTGGTTTCAGTCACCTATACTGTGTTTGATTTTGGAAGAACGGCCAAACTGCATAGAAAAACCCTAAAAATACATGTGTACGTCTGAACAGGGAATCTGTGGATACTGAAAACACTGAAACCACTCTCATGCTCTCTTTTGCTTAACAGTTAGTATTTATCTCCAAACTTTTTTATTTCTTAGATCTATTGAACTGAAGCAAAAGAAACATGCACAAAACTGCACACCTGCCCTAAAAATAATTCAATCTTCCGACTGTTTATCCATCCTCTTTGATGTATTGTTTTAAGTGCGTCACTCCGCGTCCTCCAGGAATTTTCTGGTTGAGGAGTGGAGGGGGGTCTGCATAGCGCAGGCACGTTGCTCAGCGGTGGTCTTATCTGTCAGCACAAATTTGCAGTTTAAAGCTGTGATATGAAAGAAGTGCACAAGTATGTCGCTTCTAAACGTGCGGGACCCAAATCAGAGCTGATACCTCATAATGTAATTATATCGGCAGGCCAGGAGATCTTCTCTGTAGTCCCAATTTAAGCAGCGAGCCTGAAGGGAGGTTTCTTAAAACCTTATGAAAAGGGCTCTTCTGTACTCATTGTGTTTATTGAAGCCTGTTATTAGTGCAGAGAGTCAAATGAGTTGAGTTGCCGAAGATCAGAGAGCTCACAGGTGTAAGATCTGTACTGCCTTACTTGTGCAATGAGATGGACGCAATAGTGAAAGACACTGAGGAGTTGCATTCAGAAATGAGATATAATTATAAGCTTCTCCTTAAGACACTTTTCTTGAGCTGGTTTAATGGCGCTAAAATGATAGTCCTGTTAAAGTGAATAATTATGCACTGTTGGGTGGTGACATTATAGAAAAGCGTTACTTACACATCTTTTTTGAAATGTCTTGAACAAACATTGTCAAACATGTGTAGATATGAATAAGAACTGGACAATATTTAAAGTATCATTGCCTTAGTTTGTTGTCTAACGCAGTGCTTCCCAATCCTGGTTGAGGCCCCAAAGTTTTAGATGTCTCCTTATTTAAAACACCTGATTCAACTAATCAGCCTCCTTCCAAAATAGTAAACATGTCTCCCTAACAAGCTGATAACTTAAATCAGGTGTGTTAAATACGGAGACGTATAAAACATTCTGGTAGGGGGTCCTCGAGGACCCGGATTGGGAAACACTGGTCTAACGTATTCATTTTGTGTTTCTAATGAACTTCACTCAATGAGGTTTTAATTAGCACCTCACTGGTTAATAGAACATTAGGGTCCTAATTTTAAAAACTGACTACTAGCAACCATGAACAGTTTGATCCCACATCATTGTTTTAAAATAAGAGGAAATTACATTAGCGTTGTCGTCCCTGTAAGCTCCTCAAAACATTTATTTAAGAATCAAATTAAGGGTTCCAGCAATTCCCCGAATTCAATTTGCTTTATGTGTTTCCTCAATCTGTCTCAGTCCATCCGTTTTCACAGACATCAGCAAGAATGATCAAATGTGTCACCGCACAGCCTTTAAAGCATTTGGTCCTGGCATTGCAGTGAAGTGACCCATTCCAACTAACCTATATCGGTCTGGAACTGGGGTTTATAAAGAGTCTATTGGAAGTCGCTCTCAAAAGATTTTTGGGGGGGAAGCCACGATGAAAAGTGCATAGAGAGAAGATAAAGGAAGAGTATTTGGAGATATCAGCAGGCTCTCTGAGGGAAAACAAACTATACCAACCAATGTGAGTTGACTTAATCTGATTAGGCTAACCTCATCAACGGCCCTCTTCAAAATGAGAAGAAAGCCATGAATTGGTCGGAAAAGCTATGGGATGGGGGATGCTCTTACTTGCTCTAACCAAAGAGTTTGGGTGAATACAACACATTGTAGTAGACATGCTGGTCCACAGATGGTAAAATGACAACGACCCATTTGAATGGCGGCGCAAACACAATTGATCCAAGTTTTTGCAGGTATGAGAGCAGACTGAAGTGAAAAAAATGCTTATGAAATGCTATATATCACACCAACGGTGTTAATGTGTAATTCTTGGAAGCTCGATGTAGACATCCAGGTACTTCATATTTTAATGAATTAATGTTGGCTTATATCTCTGTTTTGAAAATTCCCCATTGAGCTAGTTAAAAAAGATAAAAGACTCATATGAGTAAATAAAACATTTTAAAGCTGACACATAGATGCATTAGCACTTTAATACAATAATGTTTGGTTTAGCAAAATTCTTTGCAACAATTTTGTAAGTTATCTTCCTCTGCCAAGATGAACTCTTTACATCTCATGCCAGTATTTTTCTTTATTCTGGATATGATCTGCTAAAGTAGGCCTACTTCAAATTCCATTCTTAAACCTAAAAAATGCACAAAATCTTATTCTCGAACTGTATACACACAAAATAACAAAGCCTTTACTAAATTGAGCACTTTCTGAAAATAAACTCTTTATTTTTCATAAGTTGATCGTAATTTTAACATTACTTTCTACACTGAAAAAAATGATTCATTCAATTTACTAAATTTTTAAGGTAAGTGGTTGCAATCAATTTATTTAAGCTACATTTAAACCAACGTTTTTATTTTACTTTACTTTACTAATCTTTTTTGTTTAAATGTAGCTTAAATAAATTGATTGCAACCACTAACCTTAAAAAAATTTAGTACATTGAATGAATAATTTTTTTCAGTGATGGTACAAATAAATGCTTCAGAGAGAACACTCTCTGATGTTGTCTGTAAGTATAATATACAATATATGATATTTACTTTGATTGTTTGCATCATTTAAGGAAAACACATTGTATTCTTGGTTCTATAATCTTACTTATTTAATTTAAGTCAAATTCAACTCTGACTCTTTAATCATAATATGCATGACAAAATTATTCAAATCTTGAATTATTTAAGCCTAAGACCGGAAGAGAGTATGATCAAAGAGCGTGTAAGGGGATTGACTGTTTTTTGCATTATGTGCTGAGATTTGGATAGGGAGTGAGACTCATTACCCAACAACAAATGAACTTTTCCTCAGTGCAAAGAAACCAATGAACCCACTCTGATCTCAGACAACAGTGTGCTGATCACAGTTAAGTCTAAGTACAATGCGTTTAAAATCTCTTGAGTCACAGCCCATTTAAAAAAAAACTGCATATTAGACTTATTCTTTATATATATTTAATCTGTTGGTCTACTAAAAGCATTTCTTTGTGTTATTCATACAGTCAATATAAGCCGGCTCTTTTCTTCACATTTTTGTGTATTATGGTTTAATAAATTAACTGATTTTAATAGCTATGGTCTATAATCATGGTCATCATGGACCACAAATTCATAAGGGTCAATTTTTTTAAATTGAGATTTAGAGATCATGAACAAATAAGCTTTTCGTTGATGTATGGTTTGTTATAGGACAATTGACTGAGATACACTATTTGAAAATCATAAATCTAAATGTGCAATAAATCAAAATATTGAGAAAATGATCCAAATGAAGTCCTTAGCAACTGCATCCCCTCACATAAAAAAAGTTTTGATATATTCACGGCAGGAAATTTACTAATATCTTAACTAAAAAAATATTAATTTACTTCATTTTTTAAGGTAAGTGGTTGCAATCAATTTATTTAAGCTACATTTAAACAAAGTTTTTTTTGTTTGATTAAATGTAGCTTCGATAAATTGATTGCAACCACTTACCTTAAAAAAATATAGTAAATTGAATTGATCATTTTTTTTCAGTGTTAATGGAACATGATCTCTCCTCAGATTTTTGGCATAAAAGTTAAATTAAATTGGTTTTGTGGTGCAGGATCACAATTTGTCGAGGTGCATTTTGTTGTTTTGTTTACAACCTTTACAACTATGTGTCTTCAAGAGTTTGTAAGTTTGGGAAATTGGCTGTAATTTCTAACTATTCATAAATAAACACTGTTTTTTGGAAACAAGTTGTCAATTTGTAGGCTAATTATTAATTCCTTCTGTTTCTGAACCTCTACAGATGAAGTATTATGGAGGTATAAAACGTATAGAAGTAGGATTTAAGGCTGAATAATATCCCTCAATCTCAGAGCAAATAGGACCAATGTGAAGGGATGAGAGCACAGCTGGCCCCTGAGACCTCAGGATCCTGGGCAAACAGGCTTCCAGCATGAACCATCTAGTCTCTGCAACACAAGACAATCCCAAACAATAGACAACAAGTGGATAAACATAAGACTTAATAAATTCCCATTTCTCTTCCTTGGTGGATACATAATAAAAAGAAGATTTAGACTTCAACTGGTTACATTTTTATGTAGGCTATTATTTAATTTATATTTTGAAGTGGTAGTATTTTTAAACAAAAACCAGTAGTGATGGTTTTAATAATAATGATTGTCATTCTTTTCTTTTGATTACTTATTTGTAGCAATAGCTGTTGAATTAAAAGTAAAAAAGGACTATAAAACACATTAAAGTAATTTTTTGCACTTTATAATCCTTTGTTTTTTTATTTAGTCATTAATATGTTGGACATAAAAACATATTTTTATTAATCCTGTAAGAATATTTGTTTAATTTCTCAGTAAATTTGATTGCAGTTAATTGAACCGTTGCTGTGCGCCGTCTGGTGGCCCGATAAGGTACAACACGTGACTGTTTAGACAGTATTTCGATAGATGGCGCACGACACTTATTAATTACATCGTCTCTTTTCGGTATTAGTACTTTTATCTTAATTAGTATGAATAATATATGCATCACTATTTGTTAGTGATTTATTGCACATTACTGAATAATATATGCATAGTGCATAATATATGCATACACAACATACAATATTTAACCGCTTTCTTTAACTGATACAAATTAAAAGTTATTAAACTCTCGAAAAAAATTAAAAGTTATTTTATAACAAACTCCACTTGTAGGCAACATGACAATGAAGTGTAAGTTAAGCAATGTGAAGCAACCACCTCAAATTATTAATCTGATGCACATGAACAATATTTTTTATTACGTTGTCAAAACATTCATAAAAACATTAATAAAATTAAAGTTTTAAACATTCCAGTCAGGGAAATATTGTAAACTAAGTCGACCATTTAGCAGCAATAAAACAAACAGCCACGAAACTTACTCTACAGCCCACAGCCAGCGAGCTGAGGAACGGCACGTGCTCGGGGGACGGACCGGTGCACTGAGCGGGCGAGGAGACGGGCTGGCACGCGGACAGATGTAGCAACACCTCCCCCGCGCCGCGCGCTCTCTGCCTCCTGCACTGCTGCAATGATTGACGCGCATGATGTTCACCCAGCCAATAAGACGAAGCTCAGCTTCATTTACATAAAGCGGGCAGCTTTCTATTGGTCTTCTGCGTGCTGCTCTGAACCGCCTCGCGTGCCTCTACAGCTGTTTTCTTCTTTGAAGCGCAACTAGATATCCAAAGTTTCTGTATGTTATTTTTTTATGTCAACACTAAGTTTTGTTTCCAATACAGGAAAATCAAATAAAAAAATTATCTGTAATGGAAAGTTACTTAAGTTTAAATAAAACGCATTTTATAATATAAAAAGTAATGGTAGATCAAATAAGTAGCTTATTACTTTATATAATAATTTTTAATAATATCAGTCAATTATTAATAATTCATTTGTGATATTATTCAAAATATATACAGAAATAAGAAAAAGCATTTTATTTGCAATGTCAATACTACATGATTTGGCAATAATACAAAATTCCGACATCATATCAAAGTGTAAAGGAATGTTGTCGTCCACTTTAAATTCATCATTTAGCCAGGAAAGAAAAAAGTTGGTAGCAACCAGCAAGAGTATTCCTCCAATTCCCCTTATCACTTCACAGTCAGGCCGACTGCACTCGCCTCTTTGTTGTTTGTCCCTCCAGGGCTGATTGAGCAGCGCGTGACTGACAGCCCGCGGGGGTGTTGTCCAATCAGCAGTCTGCCCGCGCCCAATGGGTGAGTCCGCGCGCCTATTGGCTGAAGCGAGTGTGGGAAAGAATGCAGAGAGGGTTTCACACGAACTGGGAGCATGCGATCTATCTATAAATACCGCTGGCGTGTGGCAGTGGGAGAGTCGATTTGCCCTCAGAAGCGTTACGCCGCACACGCTCGTGCACTCATATGACAGCCCGCCGACTATAAGTCATATAGCTGATAAGAGGGACTTGCGTTCTCTCTCGTGACCGTCCCAAGATCTTGGCTACGCTCCGCATCTTGGTCACGCTTTACATCCTAAAAGCCCAGCTCTGTGTTTTTAAAGACCACACACGGAATATAAACTTTTTTGGCATTTTTACCGGACACAGTTTGGGTTTGATCATGCCCGCCGATAACATGGAGAAGCAGACTGCATCGCCTATTGCGGGTGCCCCTGCCAATGGATCTCATACTCCGGATAAACCAAAGAATGCCAGCGAGCACAGAAAGGTAAATAAGTGTTACTTTTTGTGCAGTTGTTATTTTTCATTATGAAAACGAGATTGTCATGTCCTGTCTTTGCCACATGTGAATGATGCTAATGATGTTTTCACATCTGCAGTCTTCAAAGCCAATCATGGAGAAACGCCGCAGAGCGAGAATCAACGAAAGCCTTGGCCAGCTGAAGACCCTGATTCTCGATGCTCTTAAGAAAGATGTAAGTTTAGATAAACTTAACAAACTCATATACTTGTATAACAAACAACAACAACAACTATTTAGCAATGCAAGTTTTTTTTTTTTAATTTTAATCGTTTCTTCTCATTCACAGAGCTCCAGACACTCAAAATTGGAGAAAGCTGATATTCTCGAGATGACAGTCAAGCACTTGCGTAATTTGCAGCGTGTTCAGATGACTGGTAAGTTGCATCTCCATGCAATAAATTACAATAAATAAAATATTATTTTAAAATGCAATTATTTTTCCTAAATACGCTTTCTTAATAGACATTTCCATTTTTGTCTTTAGCGGCCCTGTCAGCTGACACAAACGTCCTGAGCAAGTATCGCGCGGGATTCAACGAGTGCATGAACGAGGTGACTCGATTTCTGTCCTCCTGCGAGGGGGTAAATACAGATGTCAGGTCACGGCTTCTCAACCACCTCTCCGGTTGTATGGGACAGATGATGGCCATGAACTACCCACAGCCTACCCCCGTTCAGCAAGCACATTTGTCTCAGCCTCTTCACGTGCAGCTTCCTTCAACCTTGCCCATCAACAGCGCATCAATGGGATCCAAACTCAGTCCTTCAGAAGCCGTCTCACCTAAAGTCTTTGGAGGATTCCAGTTGGTGCCAGCCACTGACGGACAGTTTGCTTTTCTTATCCCCAACCCGGCTTTCGCTTCTTCAACAACTCCGGTCATTCCCCTCTACGCAAATGCAGGTGTACCCCTTACTGTCAACGCAAGTCCGGTCCAGGCCAGCTCAGCACCCACGGTTGCATCTCCTGTCCATGGAATGACCTCCTTCGCAGGCGTTTCACAAGCCGTCAGTCCTGTTGGTGTCAGTGCTGGAGCAGAAAGCAATGAGCCTGTTTGGCGACCCTGGTAGACTTGTTCAACATATACGAACTTTTAAAAGTTTTTCATGATGAAGAAATATACTGAGTTCCGTTTTAAGGGACTATATTAACCTTCTGTTGGACACGGCGCAAGTGTTTGTTAGCTAATTCCAAAATTTGGATGTTGTTAATGAATATGCTGTTAATTCAACAGAATAACACTTATTGTTTATAAAGTACTTTTTTAATGAAAGAATTTAGTTTTGTACAAAGTTTGTAAAAGACTGTATCATGCCAAAGCTTTCTTGTTACTTTTATGAGTGTTTATGTTTGATGCTAAATAAATCAAAATAACTAAATGCTTTTGTTGAGAAGCCTTTTTATTTAATTTTATATAACCCACACCATATAGATTAAATCACAATCTATTTAAGAGAATATGTATTTTTAACTTAATTTTAACTATTATTAATTCTGTTTTCTACTAGCACACAAATTTAATTGAAATATTGACTGAATTTAAATGTCATTTATTTAGGCAAGCTATGTTTTTGTTTATTTACACTCATATGTTCAGTTAGCACATATGTGATTTAAAAAATGATTTTAATGAGCAACATTTTCTGTAATGCCAATTTGCTATTAGTTTTCAATTCTGGCGGGAATCACCCTTAAAGTGTCGCGGGTTGAAATGACAAAAGCAATGAGAAGGTTTTCTCTTTTCTTTTGCAAAAAGGTAATTAAACATCTGAAAAGGGTCTCATCCTGTATGCAGCGGGATCTTTAAGAAGTCCTAAACCCCCATTCACTGGCCTGGGAAATACGCTTTGGGTTAATGTCACTAACAGATTGCCTCAGTGAAAAGAGAATATGGAAGACTCCTCTCCTCCTTTCCTTTTGTATATCAGTTGCTTTAATTGTTTAGCTGTACCTGAATAGCGTGTGGGGTGTCTTTCGCGCTTCTTTTTCTGACCAAAGCACACAATTTCAAACTTAAGGCTACAAACCTCATAATATTTTGAAGGCAGTCTGGGGGATCGAGCCTCTCTCAGGCCGTTAATGTTATCCCTAAATGTAAACGTATCGTCCCTTTGCGCGTGAGCTCCGGAACTGAGAGACGTGTTGCGCGGATTGTCGGCATGACGTTTGCCGTGTGTCTGCCACTTGCAGTCAGCAGCTCTCTTCGTTTTCGGATTAGGTTTCATACCCTAGTGACCGGCTGCCCTGGGGCTTCGCACTTAACAACTCACTTCATCATGTTAAACCCAGTAATGCTTAGTTGAACAGAGTTTTAAGTAATTTATTAACATGTCATCTCCAAGAAATTTTAATATATCACACAATAATACTGCAATATAGGCTACTTTAGTAGGATATTATAGTAACTGTAGTGATATATAAAATACTGTTTTGGAGCATTAACAAAGTAAATTAATTATACTACAGTATTTACAATTAACTATAGTTAATACAGTACATAATACAGTTATATACATGAACAAAGTGTATTAAGTAAATGATATATTAAACTATACTACAGTGTACTATAGTAAATATTTCAGTACAGTTCAGTAACATACTGTAGCATACATTAATAAAGTGTAGTAATTGCTGTAGTATACTTAAATGTACTATAGTAAATAAATACTAAAATAGGCCTATACTGCAGTATTTTTCATGTCAGATTCTTAGGCTACATTTTGTGCTTCATTTTAGATGCTTTATTTAGAACTAAATTTATAGTAGACTTCAGGCTTATCAGTGTCCCAAGCGATTTACTTAATTCAGTTTTGGTCATCTCCCTGATGTGGAAAAAAGATTCCTTAAAACCCCTCGGGGCTCATCTAGCCTACATCGCATCGAGTTTTCGCGCATGCGCATTGTTGAAACACTAGTTGGCAGTGTGTGGGCTTCGTGGCTTCTCTCACTGCCTGCGTGTCTGAGTTAATAGTTCAGAGATGCCGTTGTGGTGCTGAGGTCGTGAGAACCGAGCGAACTAGACTGCCTGCGGCCGGGCAGAGCGCCAATCCGTAAATCCCCGCTGGCAGGCCGGGTCGTGCGTTGGCCGCAGAGCCCCTCTCTCTGGAGGTGAAGAGGCGCACACGCGTGGCCGCCAAGATACAAGTTTTAAGCCAAAGTATAATAATTACAAGAGCCACTGGCCAACGCACACACCACACACACAAACACACGCACACACACACACACAAAAAAAGGAAAGCATGCTGGCCTTCCCAGTGAAATTTGAGAGTTGAAGATTAGCTTCTGACTTTATATTAACCGCAATAAGCTTAAGGGAGCATGTACTACACTTCAGCTAAAATATCCAATTCTTTAAAAACCAAACCAATTTTATTAGTTTTGAGTATGTTTTGAAACATTAGCTTTATTGCAATCTTCATATTAAAGGATAAAATTTGTTTTATGGTCTCAATAAGCCTTACATTTAAAAAAAAAAAAGTTCCCTAAAAGTTTCTGTCAGGCTGTTTATGTTGCACATAGTGGAAAACATGTTTGATATAGAGTAAACATTTTCTTTTGGAAACCATAGAGTGAAAACTTCTTTAGAAAACCAGAATATGGCATCGCCCTCAAACACATTTTAAAGCTTCTTAATTTTAAATAGTATACGTACGTCTAATATCAGGCTATTAAATACATCAAGCAAATGATTCATCTGTGAAGTATGGATTTTGTTAAAACTATTAATTCTATTAATAGACAAGCTCTTGATTCACCACTTTGGTGTATAATTAAAAGAAATATAAAGTAACTCTTATAAATAGTTTATGTATAATGTATAGACTGAATATTGTTGGTGATAAGTGTTGACCAAAATGATTTGTAGGGGCCAAATGTAGTGTTCTTTTTGACCACAAGGAGGAACATAACATCTTTGTTTTGTGCTACACAGACCTAATCTTATCTAAAATAAGATTTGGAAAGGGGAGAATGTCAGCCGAATGGTATACAACATAATTTTGTTTCTCTCACACATGCATATTTTACATATGTACACTATATACTTAATTGTTGGAGCAGTCTTGTCTTTTCTGCCTTTAGAAGCACATAGTATACACATAACCCTATCTAAATTTATGCCAGTTCAAAGTGAGTCACTCACGAGGACAAGAGGGAAATGCTCTGCGTGCTTGGATAGGGAAGCTTTGCGAGAAAGGTGGGGGCTAAGAGGCACTGTGGTCCAGAAAAAACCCCAGAGGAGACTGACGCACCTTCCTTCTCCTTCAGCACCTGTTGCCCAAGCAGTTAGGAAAGACATAGTCATCAGCAAAATTGTGCTCAGACTTAGTTCATCTTCTCAGAACGTACAGAGGGTTGTGAACATCATGAACACATTTTGGTGAGATATAAGAATCTGCTGCGAAACCATTGGCTGGGGAAAATCAAGATATCATTTGCATGGTAAACCATTTTTTTTGCAGCTAGCATGCAATGTTTACCCTAAACACAGGTTTATGCTTTTATGCAAAGTGTGAAACAGACATCACATGCGCTATTGTTTGTAACAATATCATACATTTGCTACAGAGCCAATTTTACAAAATGTATCTGAACTTGCTAGAAATTTTATTTTAGGAGATTTATTCTCAAACATTACTTTGATCTGTACTTGGTCTGATATTAATAGCAAAACAGGCCATATCTCCCTAGTAGCAGGAGTTGCACGGTAGGGGAGGGAGGATCTGCCGATGAGACACGTATGGACGCACTGCCGACCCTTATCAGATATCACAGCTCAAGGAGCCGCAAGGTCCGCAGATCCTTGTCACTTGTCTGCAGGACATATTTCTTAGTCCAGGTTTTGCTTTTCAGCACAATCTATGGTTTCAAAAGTCGTGATGTCTTGGCAGTCTACGGAGCCTTTGCGAATATTACAGATTCCACAGGAGAAAGTGAGGACCACCCCCTGACAGTCAGGAGGTCTTTCAAAGTATTTTTAATCCCATCTCCTTGGTGGCCTTGAAGAAGGCCGGCTTTAAATTTGGACACACTTTTTATTTATGTTTTTACTCATCCTGAAGATGAGTATGTGGATCTGACTGGTCAGCTGTTGTACTATTTTAAGTGAAGATCTTATATTACATGCAGACGTTTGGAGAACACCAAGATCAAAATGTGCAGAAATTGTGAACAATGCATTCTCGTGATTTTTATTAGTGTTAACAATCCCTATTTTTACAGCGTTTGAGAAGGTGTAAGGTTCTTTTCATAATTTTACATAAATAAAAGGCAAAATATGAAAAGCTTGAAGAAATTCAAACCCCTCTATCTGTAGTTGCACTTGTATGTTGAAAGTGCTTTCTAAATCAAGATGGGTTGAGGTTCAGTAATTTCACTGCCCTTTCTGAATAAAGTATTTGACATCACCTGAAAAATATTTCACCTGACCTTACTCAGTCAATATGAAAGATATCAAGGTTATATTTTCACAGAACGTTCTTTATATTATGTAGAATGGTTATATGTAGAAAATAGCAAATCTCAAAAATCCAGTCACACTTTACTGTCTTTTCTGAATAAAGGTAAAATAAAATAAAAAATCAGTCACTATCCTAATATATACCTCCTTTAACCGTGTAAGAAAAACTTTTGCACCGTGACGTCGTTCATTTAACTCTTCTTCTGTGCACTTAAAGATGGTTTTAGCAGTAACAACATAAACAAACTTATTTCGTGGAACAAACGTAACTTCCGGTAAACTCCCAAAAATAATCATAAACTCTAGTCCTTAAAGAAGTTTATTTCTGATAACAAGCAAAATAAACAACTAGATTACCTTAGTTCAACACTTAAAAAAAAAACTGCAGCATTTATGTCAAATTAACATAATTTTTTAAGTTAAAGGAACAGTATGTAGGATTGTGGCCAAAACTGGTATTGCAATCACAAAACTTGTGGCTAAAACTGGTACTGCAATTACACAATTGGTGGCTGCAACTTCAACACAGTTGAGGGCTGCAACTTCACTTTTTAAATGACAATATCCTGGCCAGACCACTGTTGTTAGTGATATAAGTATTTGAAATGAAAATGATTTCTTAATGTCTAGTGACATATCAGGGCCATTTTATGATTAATTGATATAAAATTTCTTACATACTGTTCCTTTAAAGTAACATAAACATATATAAGTTAAAGGTGCAGTGTGTAAATTGTAGCGGCATATAGTGGTAAGATTGCTAATTGCAACCAACGGCTCAGCCCACTGCTCACCGCTCACTTTTTAAACGCATAGAGAAGCTACAGTAGCCGCCACCGGAAAAAAAATGTCATCGTCAGAGAGAAAAAAGTTTGTCCGTTCAGGGCTTCTGTAGAAACTTGGTGGCACAAAATGCCCACTTCCACGTAAGGGGACCCTCGTGCATGTAGATAAAAACATCTCATTCTAAAGGTAATGAAAACATAACGGTTCATTATAAAAAGGTCTTTATACACCCCTGATAATGTAGTTTGTATATTATATTGCATTTTTGTAAAGAGATCCTTCTAAAAATTACACACTGCAGCTTTAAACCATTTCAACTTATGTAAACTTAACACAGGTAAAAACTTAAAATACTACAGTATGTATATAATTGACTTGCAAAACCAAGTTGTTTTAACTTTATGCTGCATTTCTTTTACAGCTAAAGCATGTCAAAAAAAACACTGAGCTAACGTTTAATACTGTTAACTGTTTAAAATGTGTACTATATAATTTATACAGTGTTAACTACAGATTTGCTGCCAATCCTCCCTTTACATATCGATGATCCAATATTGCCTTCTCCCCTCATGTAAAAAAAAGCTCATTGAAATTTGGCTCCTTTTGTGATGTCAGAAGGGGATAAAACCGCTCCTTAATCTGCACTATTGAACCACAGCACTCCCATTTAGTGTAGAGATCAGCTCATTTGCATTTAAAAAGGCAACACCCAAATCAGCACATTTTTGCTCACAAAAATGACAATTTTAGCATGCTATAATAAATAATTTATATGGTGTTTTGAAATTTTGTTATATAGTCACGTACATTTTTGATTCTTTTTATCATGATATTATAACAAATTTCCTCGTTATTGGTTACTCAACTGTTTTGTCCTATTTTCTTACCATTGTTGCTTCGGTTTAGGGTTAGACATCATGTTAAAATGACATCCTCACCCAAACCCAACTCTAACCCTAACGCCAGGCGACATATGCATAAAAAATGAATCAGAAAAAATTGTATAAACCAATACATAAAGTGACATTCTAATGCAAGCACCAAATCTATGCCTAAACCGAAGCGACGATGGTTTGAAAATAGAAAAAAAGCAGTTGAGTAACCAATACGTGATAATCACACGAAAACAGGAATTCGTTATACGATCGCGAAAAACGTGGAAATTCGTGATAATATCACGAAAAACGTGGAAATTCGTGATAATATCACGAAAAACGTGGAAATTTGTGATAATATCACGAAAAACAAACATTTACATGACTATATCACGAAACCTTGTGGGACTGGGTAGCAAATTTCACATACGTACTCTGGGGACACCAAAGTTTCATCCAGACGTGTAACCGAGACAACGCGCGTATGTCTGATGAAATCGTCTATAGCAGTGGTTCTCAAACTGGGGGCCGGGGCCCCCAGGGGGGCCGCGAGATGGTGCCAGGGGGGCCCCAGTTTTATGACATTTTATAAAATACATTCATTTATCATGAATTCTGTGTAATTAAACCTAAAAAATAATAAGCCAACTAACCAACAGCGCTACTACACTCTAAGAACGGATGTGTTAAAAACAACAAATTAGTGTTGATTCTGGGACAACACACTAAATGCGTTGTCCCAGAATCCACACATCTACGTGTTATAATTGAAACAACACACTTTGTGTTACTTTTAACACAACTTGTGTTTTATTTTAACACAAAATCAACACAAAATGACACATAATGTGTTAAAATTACACATAATGTGCTAGAAGCTTAACACAAAAAGATGTGTAAAAAATTAGCACGGCCTTTCTAAGAGTGTAGGTATAATTTAATATGTTTTGTTTAATTAAAATATTACATTTTAGAACTATTTTTGTCATAAATTTTCTTTCGGGGGGTCACGAAAGAATGCATCGTACACAAGGGGGGCCGCATGCTGAACAAGTTTGAGAACCACTGGTCTATAGGACTATGCTGAAAAATCATGATGCCGTTTAACAAATTCTGCCAACAAAGTAATCTCTCTGAATAGCCTGAGGCCTGGATTAAGTGGATTTGAAGCAACATTATTTGATGAATGTATACTATGACAAGGGGCTTATTTCACGATAACAACTGGCTGCCTGTACATTATCCCACTTATTACATGACTATTTACCTCATAAGTAAGGTATGAAACATTAAATATTAATCATATCTCATTTTTGAGGGAGGTGCATTTAGAAACTTTTGCATCTGAGCTCCTTATACTGTATGTCCGTAATGAGGACTTTATGACTTTCCTATTTTTTTTTAAATGTTGATAACGTTAAACAACACTGTCCCCCTTTGACATCCACTGTACGGACACAAACCACTAAGATATTTCCACAGAAGAAAGAGACATTTACAGGTTTTGTACAACATGAGGGTGAATAATTTATGACCAAATGTTTATTTTTGGGTGAACTGAACTGTTTTTTCTGTACTGTAACATCTGTAATTAAACACATTAAGAAAAATACATTAAGTCCAACAAGTTGAATAACAAACTGGTTAACAGAAAAGTCAACCAGAGGGCACGAGCTGTGGGTTCTTTCGCTATGAGTCTACTGAAGCCTCCGGTGTCTGTGGGATGTAGATGTGAGGTAGTGAAATCACTCTTCTCAGCATGGCATTTCCCCTGTGTTTTGAACTCAGTAACAAAGCTCTACATTTGGGCAACTAGTAGACTTTAAGGAAAGGCAATGAGTCACATTTGAATGTTTATGTGCCCCGTGGAAGACCGGAGGAGTTGAACCGACGCTGTTTATTTTCTGCTTGACCTATTTTTTGCTGCTGCAATGAATGGCACAGTTTTAGTTTCAACTGCTGAAAGTTGTGGATGTTATAGATGTTCCCATACATTTTCACATCCTTTTAATAAATGCGGTTCCCATGTTTTTAATAGGATGGCAATGTGTACAAGGGTCACTGTGAGGGCACAGTTAGTGGGAGTGGGAAATTTGCCCCCTATGGGTGGTGAATCAGCCGCTGTCTTACCACAAGCTCAGACATGCCCTAGATAGACACCTGAGAGTAACTGCTCTGACTCATGTCAGTCCTTTCAAACCATCTGTGAGAATGTGTGTGTGTGTGTGTGTTTGTGTCATACACAGAATCTTGTTTGTGCACACCCTGGAAAGCTTTGAACAATACAATAAAGCAGCATAGAGCATTTCCGTTGACTCTGTTACTTTCATAATATCATCAGAAATCAAGGAATTTAGTATTGAAGACACTTGTGTTGAATATACTGTACATTGATGGGAATGATTGATTTTTTATTAAAAGTGATGTGAGTAACGTTTTTTAATGAGTAATCTACTCGGTTTAATTTACAGAGACAACTATAAACATTATGATTTGTGTGTTGGATTAGCGTGTGTGTGTGTATGAAATATCGTTGACAGGCGGTCTAATCTTTCCAGTTATCCAGTCGTGTGCCTCATTGTCCTCGTACAGGATGTCCTGGTATCTAGCCGGGTACAAGGTTGCTAGGGTGCATGTGACAAAGAAAAGTCAAAAAGAAACTACAAGACAAATCCCCTCACCAGATGTTACCAGCTTTTGAAAAGGTGCCTGGGAGTTTTCACGTCCTGCACTTTCCCTCCCCTCGTCTTGTCAAAAGATCAAATTGTTTTTCTTCCTCTCTTTATCATGCAACCTCATGTGGATCTGCCCTTTTTTAAAGCTCTTGAGTCAGACTGTGACAGGTCTCCATCTAGATAGGGACAGTCACTGGGCCCGTCTCCTTATTTTATCTCTACCTCTCTTTTCTTCCAACGGGAAGGTAAAGTTTGTTCATCATATTTGTCTTTCACTTCTTATGGTAAATGTAGAGCGGTGTGCCTTCCACTTGGTGATTTTATGGTGTTGATTCTCATGCATGAAACAGTCGAGTCAAGTGTCAATAAGAGAATGGCTTCCCTCCAAACAAAGGCACTTAGTGAAAGGAAGGGCGAAATGAGAGCACAGCTGGGCACACACACACACACACACACACACAACCACACACAAACACATTATTGGGTGATACTCTACACATCTTGTTTCTTTATTGGTGAATTCATCTTTACCAGTCCGGCTAGCGGATACATATGTTGGTTTTGCTCTCAAGTCATTAATGTCCGCTTTTAAAGTTTTTTTGGTCTTCACATTTTTACATTTACATTTTGGTTCATATGGTGGTGGCACATTACGATCTTGTAATTCCTTTCTTTTATGTGTCTACAGAAAGTGTTGTTGGGTAAAGTTCTGTATCACAACTCAAACAGTAATTTATTATAATGAATGTCAACTCACCTGTTCATGTGCAGGATTTTGTAAGTGACCTAAATTACCATTATATTTATTAATAAAGACATTTGCCTCTTCAAAGTTAAATAAGTTTTAAAAATTAACAAGTCTTTGGGCCCTATTTTAACGATCTAAGCGCATTGTCTAAAGCGCACAGCGCAACGTCTAAATGGGCGTGTCCGAATCCACTTTTGCTAATTTAACGACGGGAAAAATGTTTTTTGCGCTGAACGCATGGTCGAAAAGGGTTGGTCCTATTGTAATTGGAGTATTTTGGGCGTAACGTGCAGTAAACCAATGAGAGTCACAGCTCTCATTCCCTTTAAAAGCAAGTTGCGCTGGCGCTATATCTAATCCCTATTTAGATGACGGACTTTGTAAACTGAAAAACTAAGCAGAGGTAGAAGATCCCCAGTTTAAGATTAATGTTAAATAATTGTGTTGTTTTTCACTTGTATTGAAATTGTTATTTTTTTATTAAAACCTTTAAAACCCGTTTTCTTTTAGTCATGGAAGTAAAAAGCAGGCTTGTAATTGCTTTAAATGTATGGCTATCCACTATCATCAAAAAATAATTTACAAGTATGTAAGAAAATGTTTGTACTCTGAAAATACTTTATTTGTAACAAACAGGAGATAAAGAAATTACAAACGGCTCTCCTCACGTTTCAGCACTTTGGACAGTGTTTTTTTAGCAAAAAGTTTTTTAAGCATTACTTACAAATGTTTCTCATCTCGTCATATCCACAGGTACATCATATACAATAAATCCGTGAGGTAGCATTAAAAAACAACATTTAAAAACAGACGCATTTGTTCAAAGCAAAGCATTTATTTACTTACCAGGCTACAGGTGAAGCAGCTCTTTGCGCCTTCTAACGTCTCATAATCAGTCCTCATTTATGTCCAAGAGACTCAATAATAATCTTTTACATTCAATCCTTTAATCTTTCATATTTAAAAGCATTTTTTGTGCTGCTGCGCATTCATGTACTTTGTGATAAGCAAACCCGCGTTGTCCTCCCGTTTATAGGCGTATTTTACTAATGCGCTCTTTAAATAACATAAAACACATTGCGCCATTGACTTTAGACTTTAGACCAGGTTTTTGTTGGTCAATGGCGTAGTCTATTTTAGTTGCCTCAAAATAGCAACGCGCCAACAATGCGCCTGAACACACCTCATTTTCAGACCAGACCATGGGCGCAAAAGGGGGCGCAAATGCATTTGCTATTTAAACAACGCGACGCTAAACGTGAAAATTAGGGTGAAAAATTGCGAAAGACACTTGCGTCGCGCATTGCGCTGCATTGCGCCGGGTGTAAGATAGAGCCCTTTATCTTTACAGAATAAAACTATACAATAACAGCCTCATGCAAAGCATTCTGGGAACCAGAAATAATCATCAACCTTTTTCTGTTTTTTGCTTCAGATTTTGTTTCCCAGAATGTTTTGCTTGATGCTGTATTTTTAGTTTTACTCTGTAAAGACAAAGACTTGTAAATGTTTAATGTTCATTTAACTTTGAACAAAACGTTGCCAGTAAAAAACATAAATTTAAATCTACGGTAAATTACCGGCAAACCAGCTGCAATTTCTACGGAAGTTTTTTATTGCCGGTAACTATACTGTAGATTTTAATTTATGTTATTTTCTGGCAAGAGTTTGTTCAAAGTTAAATAAATTTTAAATATTAACAAGTCTTTATCTTTACAAAATAAAACTACACAATAACAGCCTCATGCAAAGCATTCTGGGAACCAGAAATCATCATCAACCTTTTTCTGTTTTTTTGCTTCAGATTTTGTTTCCCAGAATGTTTTGCTTGATACTGTTTTTTTAATTTTACTCTGTAAAGACAAAGACTTGTAAATGTTTAATGTTCATTTAACTTTGAACAAAACGTTGACAGTAAAAAACATAAATTTAAATCTACGGTAAGTTACCGGCAACTCAGCTGCACTGTAAAAAACTTCTGTAGAAATTGCAGCTGGTTTGCCGGTAATTTACCGTAGATTTAAATTTATGTTTTTTACTGGCAACATTGGTGTTAATATTTCACTCTTCTGTTGGGTTGTTTCAGCCTATGGTTGGGTAAAATATAGACATTTTCTAGGTTAATTTAACCCTGTGGTTGGGTATGTGCATATTTTACCCAACCATGTGTCATACAACCCAGCATTTATTATAAACAAGGTTCCCACACCTTAGTTAACTTCAAATTCAAGGATCTTTCAAGGACTTTCCAGGTCCAATATCCTCAAATTCAAGGACTGTGGAGACACATTTTAAGTGAAAGCAAGGTTATATCCTGTTACCTTTTAAGATACATTGTTACAGTTCCATTTCGATGGAACTCGCACTGCGTCACTGCTGTGACACTTTGGGGACGCCTCCAGGGGTAAGTGCGTCTGAATGTGCAAATCAAATTTAACCAATAGTGAGGCTTAACAACAAAGACAGGGTGCAGGAAGTATATCACCATCTGAAATATTGCCAAAGATGGCATTACAGGGACGCAGGAAGTATGGCAAGGGAGACGCAGCGTCACGTTCCCTTCTCAGGGAATAACAGTTATATACGTAACCCGAGACGTTTTCATGTGTCAAACACAACTATGCAAAAAAAAAACATTTTGGTAGAAATCAACATTCACATGCAGAAGATAAAAGCATTTAAAGCGAAGCAGTTTAGCACGTGTGCTTAAAAAGTCTAGAATTTTTATGATATTATCCTAAACTACACAGAGAATAATATGGATTTTTTTCCAGAAAACTTTTTGCATAAAATAGTTACAAGCACTTTCAATGACCTGTATCTATGTGTGTATATTTTCAAAAACTTTCCAGGGCCTTGAATTTTTTTCCCCAGATTTACAAACTTTCAAGGACCTATGGGAACCCTGTATATAAGTGTGGAGCAGAGGTTCTCTGTCTTTTCACTTCAGGTCCACAGAAGCCCTCCTCACAATTATATTAAAAATATTCTAGTCCTACAAAATGTATATTTGTTACAAAAATGAACAGATGGCCTATAAATGTGATGTTGTTTTAGCATGTTTAAAAGGAATAGGTCACCCCAAATGTAAATTATGTCATCATTTACTCACCCTCACGTTTTTTTTCAAACCTGAGCCTGTATTGTTTGTTCTGCTAAATACAATTTAGAGAAATGTTTGACCAAACAGTTTTGGAGCACCATTGACTTTCATAGTGAGAAAAAATATTATGGGATATTATTTTTAATAATTTTATAGTCATCTTAAGGGCATCTTAAAGGTTTAATGAGGTCCAATATAAGGATGACAAATTTTTTTTGTGTGTGTGTGTGTGTGTGGGGGGGGGGGGGGTCGAACTACCCCTTAAATGCCAGAATTCCAAGACCTGGTGTGACATCACATTTTTTGTTGTTTGCACCATAATAATGAATTCTGTGTAACTGCAACCTGTTGTACACAAACGTGGACAGTTACACTGCTTCATGTTCAAAGAAAAATATTTGGTTCTTCCTAACCCCAAAATAGCTGGAGTCTGAAAAAAAGACAAACCAAAGCTCGGGTCTTAGGAGGTTAAGATCAAGATTAACTTAAGCTTTGCTAAAGATGGTCCACATGTTACTGACTGCATCAAAAGCTTGGCAGATTTCATTGCACGATCATCTCCGCATTCAACTCTGTACCCAAAAGGGCAAAGCACCCAAAACACAGTGTTAGTCATAACAAAGAAAAGCACCAAAGAATGAAACTGTGTGATTTAAGAGATAAAAGTGCGCTTTGAATTTTTCATTGCTTGTGTGAAAGTCTGTTTGCTTTTGTGGTTTTGATGCTGTTTGCGTGAGACTGGATGTGGGTAGAAGAGACTGAGATGCCGCTCAGGGTTTCCGCTCGTTGTTTGTGCGCTGCTGATTGGCTGCAGCCTCACTGTATGCGCTGGTGAAGAGGATCCCTGGAGCAGAACCACATTATTGATTGTTTTACCTATCCCGCACCCTACTGCATTGTGCCATCTCTTTTCTATTCAGCCAATCAATACCTCTTTGTGTCCATCTCTGTCCATTGACAAATCACTCAGGTCAAATGCTTTTTGTGCTGCTGTCAGTCAATCCAAAGGTATGACTTTGTCTTTGCCACATGCAGCGCTAACGTTTTATTTACGTCTATGACGCACGGTATCTTATCCAATCTGGTTTGAATGCGAGATTACTTCCTCCAAAGTGTCGTTTTGGAAGTGAACCAGTACATCCACCCACCTTCTGGTGTCTGCTTGGCCGTAGGCCTACTCATCCAATCTTGCCTGGTAAATCTATGGCTTCCGTCTATTGACATCAGAACTTTTCTCATCTGCACGAGTCTAGCTCACCAGTACGACATCTGTTTATCCCATTTAACATCCCATTCTTTTGATGTGACAACTTGCTACGGCCTTCCATGTTTCCATGGCCAAATGCTTAGACACAACAGTTCAACAGAGGAAAACCTCCCTCTACAGCCTCTTACTTCCTATAATGTCTGAGGTGATTCCGATTTAGGGAAAGTTTATTGTTCGCATGCTGCTTTGTACTGCTGGGACTATCAGTCCGGAATGTCACACTTCCTTTGGAGTATTTTTGGACTAGACATTAAATCAAATTCAGTTGTACTATTTTTTAACTATTTTTAAATCTGTATATTTATGAAGTTGACAAAACTTTGTGTACTTTAAGTTTTTTAACAGGCTATTGTCTCCCGTGACATTTTATGACAAATCAATACATAATGTGTCAGGCAGTAGCATTGGGTCATTTCCTGAGGGACTGTTTGCGCCCAGCGGGGTGTATGGCAGGGGGACAGTGGGGGCATTTCGAGGTCTCTGACCCTTCTTAGTTAGGCTGGTTGAGAGTCACCAGGACCAAGGCCATTGAGAAACTGTCAATGGAGGCGACCATCCAGTAGACAGGACCGCTGATAACTAAAGTGATGGAACAGGGATAACAAGACATATTTAGAGAGCTTTGTCAATTTTACTGAATGAAAAAACGGCAAAAAATCTTGGAAGACCTCCTCTTTCAGCTTCTCACCATGGAACCAAAAGAAACTTTGACTTTCTGTCCACCGGAGGAAACACCTGGGGACAGACAATAAAGACTGTGTGTGTGAATAAGCAGAACACCCCCCCCCCCCCACCCCAGCCATTCTGCCTTACCTCAGTTTTCCGTTCTGGTGTGTCGCATTAGGATTTGTTATTCTTTTGGATTTGGATTTATGAAAATATATATAATCACTGGGAGATTTCGAACACAAATTTTAATCTGCTGATTTAACTTTTGCTTGTTTCCTGTCTACATTTGTCACTAGGATGGTACCTTTTAAAAAGGTCTTAATAGCGTATGGGTGATTCTCATGAAATCCAGACTTAAAAGGTGTCCACCATCAGATTTTTAATTTTTTTCTTAAGATTAAGGTCTGAACTTACTAAAAGCATTATTTTTAGGGGATTTAAAAATATTTCCTATAGAATTATTTACATTTTTTAGATTATCATTATCAAAAATTATCATTACCGCAATATGATATTACATTAAATATTTGCATTTACAAACTCATGTTTCGGTAATGAGAGGTAAAAAGTTGTCTAGGTACTATGACAAACAAAATTTCAACTTTTATCTGGAGAGAAAAAATAAGAACTGCTTACCTGGTAGTGTCACAGTCAATTATGTCCCTTCCAACAATTTTTTTTTTTAAATGTTAGTTCCTTGAGGGCTTAAACAATGATTAAAAAATTGTTGTGGAGGATGAGAAATTAGTCTTGGACACATTTATATTCCTTATTATTGTCTTTACATTTACCAATGATCACCAAATACCACATTTTTCTTTATTGTAAATGTTTATAGTATAACATGCACTGAAGCTTTTAAATTTATTTATTTTATTTATTTATTTATTTTTTTATATAAATATTTCCATGTCAAAGAACCCAAATGGAGTCATGGACACATTGCGGTAATGACAATTTCCCCCTTAAATGTGGAAAAAACAACAAAATTGGTTTGTATGATGTCATTTGAAATCATGTGCAAAATAGTACGTGAAGAGATGTTTATAACTGTATGCTTCTTATTACAATACTCTTACCTTGCATTTACTTTTTTTATCAAAATCTTCCACGACACTTCATAAGTCTAATTTCGCGAGAATCACCCGTATGTATCCTTTTTGGTAGAGGTGCCACAATGCATCTTTCAAATACAAAAGGGTACTTTTTGAAAAGGTACCGCCCCAGTGACAACTTTTGTACCTTTTTGTGCCTTTTTTTCTGAGAGTGAAACTTTCAAGTGGTACATATGTATATAGTACCAATATGTGGATTTGATGTACTAAAATGCACATTTTGGTACCAATATGTACTTGATATTGTACTGCCCCAGTGACAGCTTGGGACCATTTTTTTTTACCATTTTATCTGACAGTGTACGAATTCATACATCTACACACTTATACTGAATACATAAATGTACATTCAGAAATGCTTGAATACTCTTGGAGTGTTGTTTTAAACTTAAAGTTAAGTAAAATAGGACAAATCCAACCATTGGTTTACATAAAAAATTCCATATTTGAGCCATGTCCGTATAGGTTAAAACAATCCCACATTTTTTTGAGTGATAAAATAAAACTTTTGATTCATTTTTCACTTTGAACTTTGATAGATTTCATGATTAATATTGAATTGTAACTTGAATGAATACTTTGTATTCATTAAGATGTATAAATTATAAAATGGTAACTAATATGCCAGTGGTTTTCTTTCTTTTATCCATTGAGTCATGTGGATTCTTATCCCTATTCAGTGTTCAGTCCCCACCCCCCGTGAGACAAAAGTCTGTGATGACATCATCTAGTCCTCTCAAATGAGTAATCCACAGGGACAGCTCGTGAGATGTCTTATTCAAACTCAGATTATCTCCACAAATCCAGTTAGTAGCGAATCAGTGCCACTTCCCTACATAGTTTTTCAGCTTTATTTTTCATCTCCTTTTCTCCTTTCCAGTTTTATTTCTCTGAAGTTTCTACTTGTAGAATTTGTTAAATGCAAAAAGTTTGTTTTTTCAATCACTTTAGATTGATCAGCCTTTTTGCTGCCGCCTAATTTATTCACCCATTGTTATTTTCACATTCAACTCTAGGTCAGTGTGGAACCACAGTTTTTTGTCACTCATTCATTTGCTTGTCCAATTCAGAGGATTAATTATGCTAATTAAAGTTAATACCACAAGTGAGCTCTTAAAGATGCAGTTCACAGAAAACTATACATGAATTCCTCTTGATAAAAGTCTAATAAAGGTAAGTGGCTGCTAAATAGATGTTTGAAAAATGCAAAATAGTAGAGTAAGTATTCTGCCATTCAGTGCAAAATAACAATATCATATAGATCATTTAATTCACTTTATTGTAAGCTGGGGGATATTTTAATCTTCCTGAAAAGGATAGAGTTGCTTTTGAAAAAAAAAGAAATGTTTTCAACACAGAAAGGTAATGTTAGTTAGACTAGTAATGAGTGTCACTTACAAATAATCAGAAACACATAGAAAGAAAAATAACAGATCTCTAATATCTTAACTATTTCTACAAGACATCAGTGAGATTAAATAGCTAATGTAAGTTTTCTCCATTTGAGATATTTATCCTAAGATTTTTTAATGATTTTAAAATATTATAAAATAGTTTCAGAAGATATTTCAACAGTGTCACAAACTGAGCTTCAATATTAGTATTTTAATACACTGTAAAAAATTGGATGAACTAAAAAAATGACTTTAACAGGTAACACCTAAATTTGTTTTTTTTTTTCATTTTAATTGAAACATTTAATTTGAAAATGTTTAAATATAGGTGTTACCAATTAAAGTCATTTATAAAAGTTTTTACACCTTAAATTTCACTTAAAGTGAGACAATTGAAGTTTATAAAAGGTTTTTTTTAGGTGTTACCAATTGAAGTAAGTTTTTTAAGTAGCTTTCACTTTTTACTATGTATAAACTTAATATTTGATTATTTTACCTAAACAATTTACATTAATTACCAATTAAAGTAATTTATAAAAGTTTTTACACCTTAAATTTCACTTAAAGTGAGACAATTGAAATCTATAAAAGGTTTTTTTAGGTGTTACTAATTGAAGTAAATTTTTTAAGTAGCTTTCACATTTTACTATGTATAAACTTAATATTTTTCATCAAATTTACCCAAATCCAGATTATTTTACCTGAACAATTTGCATTAATTACCAATTAAAGTCATTTATAAAAGTTTTTACACCTTAAATTTCACTTAAAGTGAGACAATTGAAGTTTATAAAAAGTTTTTTTAGGTGTTACCAATTGAAGTAAGTTTTTTAAGTAGCTTTCACTTTTTACTATGTATAAACGTAATGTTTTTTCATCAAATTTACCCAAATCCAGATTATTTTACCTAAACAATCTACATTAATTTCACAATTCCATACTCTTATTCCATTTAAAAAGTTCTCTCATTTGTTTCTACTTTTATTAATCTAAGCAATTTTTGTATCTGAGTTGATACCTGACCCATATGGAAACTGCATCAATTCTCCTAAGCTATGAAAGCAATACAATTTTCCTCTGTTTAAACAAAATTAAATAATATAAAAAATAATAATAAACAGATTTAAAGTTTAAGGTAAGGCCACACAAAAATTGTTTCGGGGGTGTGGTGAGAGAGAAGCTATACTCTAATAGTAAGTTCATTGATAGTTTATGTCTCGGCTAATCATATTATTAACATTTATTTTCGTTGAAACATTGGTACTTATGCTGTTATTGTCTATTATCATATGTCTATTCTCACTGTCTATCCCCGACCATTAAGGTATTAAGTTTCCACATAAACCCCAGGGAGTAAACTGTTCCCCATCTAACCATCCGAAGTATTCAGATGCCTGGCACTTACTGCATTTAATGGACTCTTGGCAATTGTCTCATCATTCCTTGGGAAATACTGGCATAACTGCAACTGATCTTCCAGAGCTGCACTTACTCATAAGACACAAACTAAACAGATGAAGACATGTTTCAGGAATCTAAGCAGTTCATTACAGCTGCAGTGAAAATGTTGTCATGCATATCCATAGCCACAGTCTCAGTCAATAGTTGCATACAATTTAATAAAAAATTATATTTTTATGTTTAAACCAGGAATGCGCACTTGTAACCTTTCCGAATTTGCCGTCGTTATGCTCTTAATGGGGGCAAGCTGTACGTAATGTCCGTATAAATGTAGGAGCAGGTGGTGAAGAGTCCTTTGTTAATCACTTAATGATGAATTCTTCTACTTTACATGCTGGCTTTGGGGGCTGTGTTTTACTCATTGTGCGAGGGCTGTAGAAACTTTATAAAAAGTTTATTTTAGCATGAAATGAGTAGGCACAGATAAATGGTCAACTCAAGGGTTTTGTAAGCCAATGCAGTCAGGACTATTGGGGGTCTGCAGGTTGGGACCATATGTCATCATTCCTGGCCTTTGTGTGGGCGTGTCTCTGTGGCAACCGCATCAGCTGTGACCATTGTGCGACTTGACTCAATAGCCCATATATTCATTGCCGGGTTATTGCAGGCCCCGCAACAGAAACAAATTGATACATACAAGCCCCGGCCTCATTTGGATCACATGACACATTTCAAATGCACAAAAAGGGAACATTTTGGCCTGTTGAAAATCTTGAGAAAAGATTGGTTTCCATGGAGACCAGGCGGTAGGCCTGCTACGGCCCATTAAACTCAAATCAGATGTAAATTTCTTTTGCTCCAGCGTCACTGTTTCACAGCCCCCTCGGCACTGCAGACACAAATTAAACAGTTTGTTTGTCAATTCACGTGTCATTTTAATGGCTTTTTATGCGTCTCGCCTTTGTTTAAATGAACGGAATAACAAACCGTCATTGATTTATAATATCTAGGCACTTAAGTAGTCTGTCCACAAGGGCTTTCACACTAACAGGGTAATTAAAGAGGATTAGTGGAGGAAATACTTGTCATTTATAGGTACACCTTAATTTTTGGGCTTGAATATAATTTAGAGTGCCAAATAAACGTCAAGATATCTGGAAGACTCCTAATGATATACCTAGATTTATTTTTGTGACCTTTTATTGACGGTTGTCTTGCTTTATAATAAAAGAAAATATTTTTTCACCTATATAGGAAATAACCCATACTTATACAGCCAATAAAATCAAAATATGTACAATCCGGTCCAAAAGTCTTGGATCAAAATGTTTTGTAATTACAAATGAATTTATTATCATATCACTGTTAGAGTATTTACATGAATTTTACAATATTTGGTATGTCTCACATTTGCTTTAATAACAAAATTAACTGGCATATTTAATATATTATTTCATTTTAATCTTTTCTTTTCCTGTTTCACCCTCTGTATTGTTAAAATATGATTTTTTAAATAATTCCAGATTTTTGCAAGCTCTGTATTATTATATTTTTAGGTAATAATCCTAAGAAACAATTCAAACAGATTGAAAGCATGAATATAATAATTATTTCTCTTCATATAAGATCTTGAGTGTTATTGTGATGTTGGGCTTGACAGTTATCTAGTGCTCTTGTCTACCCTTCTGTTGCAAGCCATAAATCCTGATCATTGTGTCTCACTAATAAGCCCTGGACCAGGCAGCAGTTTCTTTTCTTCCTCACAAAACGGTCTTATTTTACAGCCGTCTGTGTGCTTGTTTCTCTGCTGTTGCTAAAGAGACGGTTCCCGTCCCCTGATGGCCCTATAAGATCATGCTCACAATAGGCAGCTTTTCGGTTTTTTGTTTCCCCTTTTTGGTGGATTTGAATTTTGAGAAGCTGGATGGCAGTCAGGAAGTTGTGGTATGGAAAACGGGCACTTGTTGATACCTTCTCGAGAACAGGAAGTGATGTGCCACTGAGATTGAGTAAAGAAAATATTTTGCTTAAATGGTTGGTGGGAAATTTGTTCAAGTGTGGTGGGCTGTGTGTCTGTTTGTTTTGGGTCCCATGCACTTTCTCTTGTCTCCTGTTATTATAATTGTTAATGTTATTAAAACTGGATGGCTTATCCTGTGATGAAATTGCTGGTGTTGCATTGACTTACAGTACAGACTGATGAAATTTGTTCATCATATCTGATCTGGCTCTAAAGCTTTTGAAAAGAATCAACACATTTCATTGTCTTTTATAGTTTTAACAGTTTCCCTTTCAAGTTTACTTTGAATACGAGTAATAGTTATTAAAACGTATCCTAGTGTTTAACTTAACATAAAGTTAATCTCTGTAACCTCAAAATTTGCTACCTGCAGCACACGATATTATTGCTATTATTTTCCTTTATGATTTAGAAAAGATGTCATAATTTTTGTATTTTTATTGCTGCCTTTATACACCACTGATAATATACACTCACCTAAAGTAATGGTCAGAAACAATGCTCAGGTAGGCTATGGCATTTAAACAATGCCCAGTTGGCACTAAGGGGCCTAAAGGGTGCCAAGAAAACATCCCCCACACCATTACACCACCACCACCAGCCTGCACAGTGGTAACAAGGCATAATGGATCCATGTTCTCATTCTGTTTATGTCAAATTCTGACTCTACCATCTGAATGTTTCAACAGAAATCGATACTCATCAGACCAGGCAACATTTTTCCAGTCTTCAACTGTCCAATTTTGGTGAGCTTGTACAAATTGGAGCCTCTTTTTCCTATTTGTAGTGGAGATGAGTGGTGCCCACTGGGGTCTTCTGCTGTTGTAGCCCATCCGCCTCAAGGTTGTGCGTGTTGTGGCATCTCAAATGTTTTGCTGCATACCTCGGTTGTAACGAGTGGTTATTTGAGTCAAAGAGTTGCTCTTCTGTCAGCTTGAATCAGTCGGCCCATTCTCCTCTGACCTCTAGCATCAACAAGGCATTTTCGCCTACAGGACTGCTGCATACTGGATGTTTTTCCCTTTTCACACCATTCTTTGTAAACCCTAAAAATGGTTGTGGGTGAAAATCCTAGTAACTGAGCAGATTGTGAAATACTCAGACCGGCTCGTCTGGCACCAACAACCATGCCACGCTCAAAATTGCTTAAATCACCTTTCTTTTTCCATTCTGACATTCAGTTGGGAGTTCAGGAGATTGTCTTGACCAGGACCACACGCCTAAATGCATTGAAACAACTCCCATGTGATTGGTTGATTAGATAATTGCACTAAAGAGAAATTAAACAGGTGTTCCTAATAATCCTTTAGGTGAGTTATGTATATTATATTGCATTTCTGTTAAGAGATCCTTTTAAAAGTTACACATAGCACCTGGGAAACTCGTATGTCTGAGTTGGGCAATCATATTTTAAGACATGTAACATATTCAAATGGGAAAATAACACGGACAAAGCACAAACCAAACTGGACCAATATATTTTGTAATCAATGTTATAAAATAAATATAATAAATCAATAATGATATATCAATTTATACAACTATTAAGTCCCCAGACAGGTTGCCCATTACAGAAGTTATGGAAATCATAGTTTTTTTTCTCACATATATTGCATGAATAAAAATATCAATTTTTAATAAGGTGTTCCATTGCACATTTAAAACTATTGAAATACAGCATCAACTCAACTAACTTTGCAAATTTATTCATTACCATTGAAAACAAACTTGCTTTATGTCAATTCATTTGTATTTATATTTCGTGCACATATCAACTTCTTGCACAGGTGTATAGCAACATAACAGGTAGATAAAAAATTATTTTCTGTACGGTTGTCATCCTATTATAATTTTTATATATTTTATTCTTACTCTTTTCTTTTTATAACTATTTCTCTTGCTGTTTTATTTAAATGTCTTCTTGTACAAAAAAATCATTGTGTGTGAATACGTTTTTGAGTCGATTCTTTGGAATGAACTGTTCATACCGGTCTGAATAGACTCGCGGTTCAGTCCGTAGAATTAGGAAAGTTCATCAACGTCTGAATCGTGTGGAGCGGTTTCTGAGGTAAATGTAAGGCAATACTTTAATATACAGAATGTAAACATAGCGATGAATATCAATATAAACAAAACATGCAGATAAATAATTTCGTTCGCACGTAACGATGAAGTTATAACTGCGTTTCCAAACGATGTGCCTTTTTGTGAATCGTCAATACATGCATTGAAACTAATTACACTGTAGGTATGTGACAAAAAATTTAAACATAGTTAAATGCTAAAACTATTTGTTCAGATAGAAAGAGCTTGAAAACAACTTTACTATGAAACCAAGACCATGGCTGAATCCCAAACCGCCTACTTCCATACTATATATAGTATGTAAAAAGCGCTACTTTGCGTACTATATAGTATGGAAGTAGGCGGTTTGGGATTCAGCCCATGTCTATGGGTTCAAGAATAACAAAATACTGGCCATTTGAAACTCGAAAGTCATCACCCTATTTTGTCCCATTGATAAAACAACCCTTGCGCGTCTTTCAAATTCATTGAAATTTCGTTTACTTGTAGTTTAGCAATTAAACTAAATCTAAGTTACAATTTCAATAATGTTTTTACTCCGCACGTGACTTGAGGTAATCCGAAGTTTCGTCGAGAGGAACCAAATTGACAGCCGAGATTGTCACGTATGGCTTCGCGAAGTACTCACCTCGATGAAGGTATTCCTCTTTTCTGTCCCAGATAGCCTTGCTAAAAAACGATAGAAACCATCACAGAAATTCATATAGATTTAATGGTTATAATGGGAGCTGTATTGGTTTTAATGGAAACTATAAAGGTATGGTAATCTGTTAAGTAATTTTATATTGGCGAATAGGAGCCAATTAGATCTTACGGGAATGAGGCTCAAAACACACTTCATAAAGGAATTTTGTAATGGTTTTAATGGTAAACAACTGATAGTTCATAATGATATTCATAATGGAATTTGCATTGACAGAGGTAACTTTGGGCCATAGGTCCCATGCTAATTTGACAGTATGATGACGGATTACAGAAGCAGCACCAGCAATGCTAATTTTCATATTTTATTGTCCTCAGCATAAACCCTCCCAGTGTGGCCCTCCATGAGCGAATCATCCATACATTGGAAAGACAAACACTTAAAGCACAGCGGTAAGGAGAATCCGGGGCCCACTCTGTTTTGCCCATTCACGTTCTCTGTTTGATTCAGCCTGATAGAAAGGCCATATTTCAAGTGTAAACTGAGTTATTGTGTTGATCAGAGATGGATTTGTTTGTTTGTGTTTGCCCGACTTTGTTGTTGCTACTGTTTTCTCTGTGTTGATAAATGTGACAATGCATCTCAATGAAGTATTGTTTTAACACAGTTTCTATTATGGTTATGGTGAATGCAACCCCATTATGATAACATTATGACCGGCTTCGGTTGACTTGCGAGTGTTTTGAATTGTTATAAATCATCGCTATGACAGATTCCTTCCCAGAGAGCAAAATGAAGATTTATTGCGATTAGATGTTTGTGAAGAACTCTTCATCAAAATGTCACGCATTGTCTGTGACATTTCTAAAGCTCTACAGTCCATAGGTCATAATGAGAAACATCTCAGGAATGTTGCGACTCTTCAATGCTAATGTGTAGGAATGTGACAGTCTCAGTCATTTAATTGTGTCTGCGTTTTATTCATGTGAAAAGTGGCATGGAGTGGCTTTGGATGGTAGACTGTCTGTATGTCTGGTGTTCACTTGTAGTGCAAGACAGAGTGCTGGTGGCCCTGAAGAAGCTATGTTTACTCCCTCTTAGCCTGAATGACAACCCGCCAAAGCCTCTGAACAATTATTGCAAAATTATAATTGCCCATCTGGTTGTTCATTGAGGGTAACAAGGGTGTCCTCTCGGAAAATAAGTCAGGGGTATTGAGGTAAAGTTAAGATTCTCCAGGGTCCATAGGCTCCAATTATTCAGAGATTATCCTTTCACGTTCAGTGATCTCGAATTGAATAAAGTTTGGGCTGCATTACTGACAGCTGGATGCACCACTAAAGGGTCTGGAGGCGGATCAGGGCCCAGGGTTACGGTGTTAGTCTGGGCCTGACCCCCGAGGTTAGTGAGGTGGCATTATGTAGTGACAGCACAGAGGCATCCCCTCTTAGCTCTCTTCAAAGCTCGCTGGATAAATGCAGAGGGCAATCACATTAGGCGCCTCTTTTTCGCCCTTTCTGTCTTTTTTGCTCGGTGGCTTTCTCTCTCTTTTGCACTGAATTTTAAACCAAACTCTAAAATACCAAAGCGCACATGGGCTGTTGTCTTTAAAAGTTAGGTTAAGAGATGTGGGTCATGGGGCCAAGCTGTTGCTTCTAATGTCATTCACCAAGGACCGTTTTTGGGGTCTTCTGAATGTCGCTCTCCACTTGAATTCATACAAAAAGTACAAAAGCAAACAAATGAGCCAAAAATGCCAAAATATTGCATTTAAAATCATTCACTCTCACTCTTTTATGTACATTGGGTTATGGGTGCCGATGTTGAAAACATGACCAGCTGAATAGAGGTAAGCATTGTTATTTAAGAATAAATTAATTGTGGCAAATTTTTCTACAATGCAAAAAAGGGAAGGATCACTCGAAAATAAAATGTCCACTATTATTTACTCGCCCTCATGTCATCCCAGATGCATATGACTTTCTTTCTACACAAAGTAATAAATGTCATGTAAATATTTGCATCTTTAATTTACATTGAAAAATTTTAATCTTGTGGGTTCTCATGTGTCCCGTGACAACAGTAGTCATCTGTGTCATGTGTGTGTTTCGTCACGGCACCATATTTGAACTAAAAATGCAGCATGAAGTTAAATCAACTTGGTTTTGCAAGTCAATTCAACCTACGATTTTAGGACCTACAAATTGGCTTGTGAAAAGTTAACATAACTTTTAAAATGTTTAACTTAATTTTTTTAAAGGGGACATTTTACAATACTTTTTTAAGATGTAAAACAAATCTTTGGTGTCCCCAGAGTACGTATGTGTAGTTCTTCAGAAGACATATATATTAATCCAATGAGTCTGGATTACTGTAATGATGGATATTCACTCACCTAAAGGATTATTAGGAACACCATACTAATACTGTGTTTGACCCCCCCCTCGCCTTCAGAACTGCCTTAATTCTACGTGGCATTGATTCAACAAGGTGCTGAAAGCATTCTTTAGAAATGTTGGCACATATTGTTAGGATAGCATCTTGCAGTTGATGGAGATTTGTGGGATGCACACATCCAGGGCACATCCACATCCCAAAGATGCTCTATTAGGTTGAGATCTGGTGACTGTGGGGGCCATTTTAGTACAGTGAACTCATTGTCATGTTCAAGAAACTAATTTGAAATTATTCGAGCTTTGTGAGATGGTGTATTATCCTGCTGGAAGTAGCCATCAGAGGATGGGTACATGGTGGTCATAAAGGGATGGACATGGTCAGAAACAATGCTCAGGTAGGCCGTGGCATTTAAACAATGCCCAATTGGCACTAAGGGGGCTAAAGTGTGCCAAGAAAACATCCCCCACACCATTACACCACCACCACCAGCCTGCACAGTGGTAACAAAGCATGATGGATCCATGTTCTCATTCTTTTTACGCCAAATTCTGACTCAACAGAAATCGAGACTCATCAGACCAGGCAACATTTTCCTGTCTTCAACTGTCCAATTTTGGTGAGCTTGTGCAAATTGTAGCCTCTTTTTCCTATTTGTAATGGAGACGAGTGGTACCCGGTGGGGTCTTCTGCTGATGTAGCCCATCTGCCTCAAGGTTGTGTGTGTTGTGGCTTCATAAATGCTTTGCTGCATACCTCGGTTGTAACGAGTGGTTATTTCAGTCAAAGTTGCTCTTCTATCAGCTTGAATCAGTCGGCCCATTCTCCTCTGACCTCTAGCATCAACAAGAAGGCATTTTCGCGAACAGGACTGCAGCATACTGGATCTTTTTCCCTTTTCACACCATTCTTTGTAAACCCTAGAAATGGTTTACAAATCCCAGTAACTGAGCAGATTGTGAAATACTCAGACCGGCCCGTCTGGCACCAACAACCATGCCACAATCACCTTTCTTTCCCATTCTGACATTCAGTTTGGAGCTCAGGAGATTGTCTTGACCAGGACCACACCCCTAAATGCATTGAAGCAACTGCCATGTGATTGGTTGGTAAGATAATTGCATTAATGAGAAATTGAACAGGTGTTCCTAATAATCCTTTAGGTGAGTTTATGTTTCTTTGTGGAGCTTCAATGTGTTTGCTCTTATATAAGGTAACATGACATTTTTTTAATATAAACACATTCGTTTGTGTTTATGACTTTCTTTCTTCAGTTTATTTAGATCTGACTAAAATGAGAGAATTTTCATTTTTTTGGGTGGATTATTCCTTTAATTTAATTGAGTTTTATGTGACTGCCTTTATTTGCACAAGCACAGGACAACTTCCATATTGTGCAACCTTTATTTAAGTGCACTTTAAATAAAACAAGAATGTTCCTCATGTTTAATTCTAATCGGAGCCAATCTTTGTAAAAATGCTGCAGTAAGACAAATACTTTGGCAAAAAATTCCACACATAATTATTGAAATTACTGTCGACCCGGTCACTTGTGTAAGCCTGACGTGTGGGTCATTTCTTAGTTTGATGTTGATTGCTTTGTGATTATAGGGCTCAGATACGACCCCTAACAAGCAGCTCCCAGCATTCCCTAGGTGGGCACCACTCCAGCTTCTTAAAAGATGCTCCTGTGTATCTTCTCTCTGCCTGGCACCTTTCCTCGTACTCTTCAGTTTTACGCACCGAGGTCGGGCCGCATAGATGTGCTGACAAGTGTTGCCGAAGCCTCTCGTTTTTATCATGGAAAAAGGCTGCGGGATTCTCATGCCATCGCACAATGCCTAAACAAGCGGGTATGTCTAATTCAATTAAGTACACGAGGCTGTGCCAAGCCTCTCCACTGCCGATGTGACAGTAGTAATGAGCATAGGCTTTGAGCAGTCCTGGTGGTGGGGCGGGAGGTGTTGTAGTTAGGGTGGGCTTTGATTTGGTGGGGGGATACGTTCTCCTTAATTCAATGCTTCTAGCAGACCGCCTTTGATATGTTGAAAACACTTATTTAGACACTTCTAAATGGAATATTTCGCATTCCTGTACGACTGTATGAGAGAGGCTTGATGAAAAGACACAAGCAGGCATTATATTTTAGGCTCAACTTATTCTGTCTCTCTTTCATTCTCTTCCCATTCTCGCTCTTTCTCTCTAGTCTGTGGCACAGACACAGCTGGCCCCTCATCTTTGCATGCCAGGGGCCACGGTGATTAAGAGCGGATGTGAGAAACAGTGGCACGTAATCTTTAAAAGTCTCTTTGAAGGCACATCAATGGAGAACAGTGATTGTTGGAGAACACACTGTGTTTATGCAGTATTTGTATACGGATACTGTTTCCGATGTATGTAATACTTTTGCTTGGATGTATTATGTTAAAGGTTTTGTGTTTTATTTTAAAGTGTTCCCGTGACTCAGCTGGTAAAGCATTTCGTTAACAGCGCAAAAGGTCATAGGTTTGATCCCAGAAAACACACTTTTGTGCTTTTGATTAAAGCATCTGCCAAACGCATAAATGTAATGGGTAAAATAAAAATGCACGTATTGCCACATCTTTTATCTTTTTGTTAAAGCAAACAAAATCTATGCTGGCACCACCAATGCTGTCAATAAAGCTAACTTGAATGATACTTGACATTGCACCCATGTCATTTTGATACATGGTGGTTGCTTTAAAAAATGTGCCGAGTAAGTGAGTACATTATAATGTTATTTTTATTTATTGGTTTGTTGGGTTGTTTGTAAAAAATGTGTAAAATCTTAAACAGAACTTGCTCTCTTTTACTCAGACACATTGACACTTGACTCATTAGTCCCCTGACCTTTAACCTTCCCACTCTGATTTGTAAGTGGGAGACCATTTGGCATAATTGTACAAACAAAAATTAAACAAAATTGCAAACAAACAAATAACAAACACTTAAACAGAAAGCGAACAAATGCCGAACACCAAGAAATAAAACGAAGGAGCTGGCGAGCACTAAAGACCGTAGACATCGTCTTAGAATGAATAGCGTTCTCATGCATTCCGACACATTTGACTCCGGTTAGCAAACATCAGACCTGGACAGCCTTTAGTTTCAGTTAAACTTGCCGAAAAGCCCTCCCGCTGTTCCCGTGAAGCACTGATTCTCAGCCGCCTTTAAAAAAGCCTCTTAAACGTTTGACTTTCTCACAGAAACAGCTTGCTAAATGGCATTTCTGTAATGGACTCCTGCTAGGGTTCATACACGTTGTATACCCGCTCTGCCCAAAGTTGTGTCAACACCATTACCATGAGAATGCCCTAAAAGAAAGGCAAGAAAGGTTTTTTTGGGGGCGTAAAAAAATCTGAAACTATAGAATTCTTTGTTTTCCGGAGAAAAAAGATTTGAATCAAAGACATTGATGGTCATTTTTTTTTGCCTTGGATGGAAAAGTGGTGCTGAATGAATGTCTTATTTACATGCCAATGGAAAGGGGATGTGGTTTTAAAGGATGGGAAAAGCAGGCCCTCTATTATGGAGGGTGCTGGTAGCTGGGGCCGGGGGCCGAGAGGGGGAGCCTCCCTGCCAGGCAGCGGTTAACAAGGCGCTGGCTGAATTAGAGAATGGCAATGAGTTTTTAATTGGTGACACATTATATTTATCAAGCTGACAGGCAGAGTCCTGCGCCGGGGCCTTTCTTGTTTTGTCCCATGCTGTGCATTATTTATGCCCCTGCACCATGCGCCCCGTCCGTCCGGTTCCCTCACGTGTGAAAAAAAAGGAATCAAAACATGATAACTGAGCGGTACGTTGAATGATAACATTGAATTATTCATTAGGGCTGCTTAAAGTGTTGGATAAATCAAGGCCCCCTCAACCTTGACAAAAGCCAAGTCATTGTTATCTGCCAAATCAGCACAGCAGTTTAAGACCTCACATAAAGGCAAATCCTTTTCAGAGCTGTTTAGCCAGGCTGACAGAGCTCTTTGCGGCACAGAGTCAAATGTTATTAACAAGTGTTTAATATTTGTATGGGAGTGGTTTATCATCTTCTGTATGCAGTCTATATAAGTGTGATTCAACAAAGCAGAGATGATCTTTTAGGTGATAATTATTAACAAACACACTTTATGAGCTTAGCATTTACATGATGTTTAAAAATAATAATTGTTTAAGAGTTATTGATGTTGCAATTATAAAACGAACCTTTGTAACCTTAAAAAGATGGGATAACATTTACATCAACCATTTTTATTTAAAAAATCGGAAAATTGGAAAAGTAATTTTAAAGGTTCAGATTTTTCGTTTTAGTTTGGGGCTATTTGTGTCTATCAATCGATCAATCTAATTTATTAAAATGCTCATTTAGTTGGACAGCTCCTCTTTTATAAGTAATATTTTTTCATATCTTATTAAGCACGTGTATGCATTTAATGTTAATTAAATAATTTTTAATAATTAATTGTAGTGCTGGGCAAAGATTAATCGCGATTAATCGCATAGAAAATAAAAGTGATTTTTTTCATAATATATGTGCGTGTACTGTGTCTAATTATTATGTATATTTAACCACACACACATTCATATATTCATTTCAGAATTGTTTTATTTATATATCATTTTTTTTTATTTATATTTAATATAGATTATATAAAAATATAAATAAATATTTATAAATAATGTAAATGTTTCTTTAATACATACATGAATGTGTGTATATATATTTATACATAATAATTCGACACAGCACACACTCATATATTATACCAATAATCACTTTTATTTTGTATGCGATTAATCACGATTAATCTTTGCCCAGCACTAAATCACAAGCCTTACATCAATTTCAAATCACCATCACGACTGGATTAAAATGAACCTTGCTTATTATTCATGATAGAATATATGCAGATGACAGAGCTAAAAGTTATGCTCCTTTCATCACAGTTTGAAACTTAAACATTGACGTGTTTGAGGAGCAACAGGATTGCGTCAGACCTCAAACAGATCTGGAGGAATCTTTTGTTGACCCTCTTGGGAATAGATTTCAGGGTAAACCGCAGTTCTTCGCCTTATAATAGACCTGAAGAATGGGAGTGGGTGAAGGGGGCCTAATGAAATATTTAAGATTTCGGCCAGAAAGGGCCTTGAAAGTCACAACAAAGGATTTGCTGAGGGCTCTCATTGTGCGGTGCACCGGCGGAAGCCGCGGCCGGACCACTACAGATGTGATGAGGGCCCATATTGAGCGGGGCTGTGCAGGCTCTGTTCACAGCTGTGTGCTTGCGCTCCCGACTGGGCCACCAGCCCCCTGCCTTTGTGCTCCATTGTATCCAGCACAGAGCACCAATTTTACACAGAGCTGATTGCACAGCAACGCCTTTGTATCACTGCTAAAATAGAGCCCCACCCAACCTTACCAAAGACGTCCCCTCCTCGCTTCTGTGTATCAGAGAATCATTCTCTTCCCCATCCCATCTGAGGTCACTTAAAGGATGATAAGGTGATGAATCTTTCTCTTTTTTAATTTTTGGATCATATGAACACATAAGAGCCTACTTTAGTTTTACTTTGTTTCTCTAGCTGTGTCAGAATCTGCCTATTTAGGGCTTAATGGTTGTTGATTAATGGACCCTCTATTCAATAGAACATATGCCATTTTTGGATTCTATGAGAGCTTTATGTTGAATTTCTATGCTGTGTGTCACAAGGTCAAGGCAAGCTTTTTAACACACCACACGTGAAAAGGAGGTGATGCATAATTTACTCAGAATGCAGCTATTCATGGGGTGGTTTAAGCTCACAATAACGATTTCCCCCGTTTTAAGGGAGGTTGCAAAACATCAGTTTAACCTCTCCAATTGTTTGTCAGATGCATCTGCCCATGAGTCATCTTTCATATGAAATTATCCTTTCATCGTTGCCTTGAATTGCACCAAAACTTGAAAAACTTGGAGAAACACTGCTTGTTCTGAGAGACTATCCTATTTATTCAAAACATTGTTGGGGTATTAAATGGTTCAAAAATGAATATCCTCCTTTCATTCATATAATCATTAACATAATGTTTTATGTTATGAACACATGTGACTTATTTTCTGTGTGGATGGAGACCGTGGACAGCTGTGGTCACCACTTACCTCCATTGTATTGAGAAAAGGCTATTTGGTTGTTCTGCTAGATTACTCTTTTTGTGTTTCAATGTCAGACAAATTTATGGATTTATACATTTTAATGTATGTGACCCTGTCTATGAAATCCAGGCTAAAGTCTCGTAATCTAATTATGAGATTAGGAGCAACAAAGTTCGATTTCACATCAATATCAATCTTTGACATGGTCTTACTCAGTCAGTATTAAATATATCAAGGTTATATTTTTTACAGAATGCTCTTTACATGCTCTTTAAATGGTTTTATAGAAAACCACAAAAAAATGACTTTATGGTTTTTCACAGACTGGGTTATAGCTTTCAAACAGAAAATAAGGGTGAACAATCTTTTTAAAAGAATATGAAGAGCTCATATGCAAACCCCCTTCTAAAGGATCATTATAGTTGTGTGTACCTCCCACATCATAGCCACGCGTTGGTTTTGCACGCGTTGACGTGCAAACACGCATACAGACCGCTGGTAGGTAGTATCCACGCGTGTAACCACAGAAGCAGCTCAACCGCCAAAGAAGAGGCAGCTTGGCCAGAAAACCCACAAACGAAGAAGCAGAAGCACCTTGTTGTGCATGTTTTCAGAATACCTGGGGTCTCATTTATAAAGCGTGCGTATGCACAAAACAGGGTTGGAAACATGGGTACGCAACTTCCCACGCAAAGGTTGTTGTGATCTATAAAAAACAAACTTGATGGGAGAATGGGCTTGCAGGTTGGGATCTGAGGATAGTTCATGTACGCACACCTGCAGGTGATCTGTGATTTGTAAAGGGAACATTGCTTTGTTTTATAAGTCTTAAAGGCGGAGTCCATGATGTTTGAAAGCCAATGTTGATATTTGAAATCACCTAAACAAACACGCCCCTACCCCAATAGAATCTGGACCTTCTGTTGATAGACCCGCCCCACACATACGCAACCCGGCATTTGATTTGATTTGTAAGTGTGTTTTGGTAGTCGGCCCGTCTCCTTTTCCAACGCGTTTTTCAAACATCGTGGACTCCGTCTTTAATGTTTTTTTGACATATGTCCTTGTTTTATAAATGAGACCCCAGGAGTCATGGAAGTAAATAGGCACCGACTTTTGTTGCAGTTTTAGTTAAATCACTCCTCAACTTGGCCCATCTTTGTTCTCATGATGCAGTTTTTTTACCTGATGGGAGGGGTTCTAGTCGACCAATCACAGCGTTTGTGGTCCGCGTAGAACTGATGCGCTGTTAAAATTTTGGAGATGTGCACATCAGGCTACACAGAGCTACGCACAGGCTGTATTACGCACAAATATAACATGGGCCAAACATTTATATTCTGTCATCATTTTCTCACCTCCATGTTGTTACAAACCTGCATACATTTCTTTGTTCTAATGAACACAAAGGAAGATATTTTGAGAAATGTTTGTAACCAAACCGTTCATGGAGCCCATTCACTTCCATAGTAGGAAAAAAGAATACTTTGGAAGTAAATGGGGTCCACGAACACTTTGGTTTTCTTGTAAAAAAATCCTTAATGGATTCTGCCAACAAAGCGGTATTTCTGAATGGCCTGAGGCCAGGATTAAGCGGATTTGAAGCGATAGAATTTGAAGAACGTATAGTACGTGCCGGAGCATTCGGTTAATATCATTATCTCATTTTTGACGGAGGTGGCGTTTAGAGGCTTTTTCATCTGATCTTCATTGTTTTATTTTTTTTGCTCCTATACATTTAAAGCCAAATAAAACCCCCCGAAATTCCATCACATGCTTCTCTTAGTAAACTCTGCATTCCGCAGGTTAGATCCTACGCATCAACTTATCAAAAATGCCCTAACCACATTCCTTTATAAAGCACTCCTGTCTCCCACCGGGGAATAGCTTAAGCGGGGTTCGTGTTCCTCAACATTCTCATAATGACGATAATTCTCACCGTGGGGAACGTCACTGGGAAATGTAACCATTATACAGTAATTATGTTCTTCGGTGTCTCTCATTTGGGAAACGTTCAGAAGCGCCGTGTTGTAGGCAGCAGCTGAGCTAAAGCCTATAGCAGACAGTGAATAATTCATTGTAGATACGGAGGTCTCAGTGTGGGTTGAGAGTATTGATGTAAACCAGAGCCCGTGCACAGCGGCCCAGCCTCATCACTGCCGTGTGTTTCCCCTCTCTCCACAAAGACCTGTCACGTTTAATGGCCTGTTGGCTGAGTGGGCTGCTGTAGCCCTCTCCAAAAGAAAGGCCAGGAAAGAAAGGCTCATAGACAACTAATGCAGCTTAATATTCTTTAAAAAGGTCGAGGGACAATTAAAGGAGTGTTTCCCATGGTTCTCCCCCAGCGGTTTCTGCCCGCCTGCACAGCAGCTCGGCTGTTTGATGGAGTCTGAATACATCTTATTGATGGGGTCAGAGATTAGAGGCGATTGGGTCCGCTCTGAAAGGGGCCGTGCGTGGCCTCTAAGAGCGGCTTGGCAGAGCCACATTCAGTTAGGCCTCTGTGCCTTCTTCACACACCAACACATTTGCTTCACTTCTCTGCCTGCGAATGCTTTCACTGAGCTACCCTATTCACAGAGGCTGTTCGCCTGATGCATGTGCACGCGGCTGCCCTGTGTTCTTCGATAGGGAACGTACAAGACCTTGAATGTGCTTGTATGTTTGCTTGCTTACAAGATTTTTTGCAAGCTTAACACTTTTAGGCAGCATGCCCAAACCTTTTACTGGTTTAATGCATGCAGTCACTGTTGCCATGGACTCACTATGACACCACATGGATGAAAGCATTTACATCATTAGCATCGCAAATGGTATACATATAAAGTAAAAGGAGCACATATGCAAAAGGAGCACATATACAAATAAAATATACCTTGTAATGCAATGTAAGTGGCTTTGGATAAAAGCGTCTGCCAAATGCAATGCAATGCAATGCATGATGCTCCAACAAATCTAAATATTCATCTTTGATTATCAGGCTAGAAATATGTAATCGAATTGTTGTAGGATCTTATCAGATTATTTCTCATTGGTTGTATGAGAAACATTCCCACTGATCAGTCATTGCACCAGACTGTTAAACCATTTCCTCATTTTTCTTAAGGAAGTGGCATCAACATGTGGATGTGGGCAAAAACATGCAAATGCCTTGCAGAATCAAGCATGTTTTACCCTGTAGATTAATGACATTCTTTACTGGTAATAGTAATTCTGCACAAATCATGCCTACGTAATTCTATAGATGCAAACTGATTCCTGCAGCTCAATTGTTAATTTGTAAGGATTAAGGGTTTGATCCCGGATAAGATAATTAAATGTGTAGATTTAATGCAAAAAAGTCGCTTTGGATATGCAGGGTTCCCACGGGTCCTTGAAATCCATAAAAGTTTGTGAATCTGGAGGAAAAAGTCAAGGCCCTGGGAAGTTTTTAAAAATATACATACATAGATACAGGTCATTGAAAGTGTTTGAATCTATTTTATGCAAGAAGTTTTCTGGAAAATATCCATATTATTCCCTGTGTAGTATAGGATAATATCTTAAAATTCTAGACTTTTTGCTTTAAATGTTTATATCTGCTGTATGTGAATGTTGATTCATACCAAAATGCTTTTTTGCATAGTTGTGTTTGACACATGAAAACGCTCGGGTTAAGTATGTAACTGTTGTTCCCTAAGAAGGGAACAAGACACTGCGTCTCCCTTGCCATACTTCCTGCGTCCCTGTAACGCAAAGTGTCACCGCAGTGACGCAGCTCGAGTTCCCTCGAAAGGGAACTTTAACAGACGCTGCGTCCGAAACCGCCTACTTCCATACTATATAGTATAATAGTGAATTTGAGGATATTGGACCTGGAAAGTCCTTGAAAGGTCCTTGAATTTGAAGTTGTGGGAACCCTGGATATGTGATGTCTATAGCAAACACAGCTAAATTTAAATTACTGTATTCAAAGCAGGTGATTAATGATGAAACATTTTTCTCAAAACATTGTTGCTTAGTAATATATAGTTTTATCATCACTCCACTGTGAACGATGTGGCAGAAATACTCGCTGCCAAATCCCAGCGGAATAATGTGTTCTGTCTGTTCAGTCGCCTGTGAGGCTGAAACATCTTTTTGGCACATGTCTGCGATGTGGCTTGTGGAGCAAGTGTGAATATACCTATTCCTGAAGTCAATCCCACAGTTCTCTTTGGCCCATAGACCCCAACCCTGTGTAGAAAAATGCATGCTTTGCCATAAGTTGGAAGCAGTCTATTAAATAATTGTCATGAGTTTGTGTATTGCACAAAAAATCACATTTGTGATTTACAAAATATCATCCTCTACCAAAATTAACTGTTTTTTGTTTGATTGGTATATTAATTAGTTTTCGCAAAACCGTGGTTTCACTAGAAACCGTGGTTTAAACATGGCTTTTGTTGCAAAACCTTGGTTATTTTGTGGTAACCATGGATATTTGGTTTTAACTGTAGTAAAGTCATGACCTCTGCCTACATTTTTTGCATAAGCTAAAATACATTTACCAGGTACATATCGCTGCATCTTTCACTAGAGGCACTTGTTTTTTTCTTGATCCAGGTTTATTAAAAGTTACGAAACAGAAACATACACAGATTAAAGCCTGCTTGAACACGCCGACTTTTTGGGACTTTAGCTTATTCACCATATCACTCAGAGTTAGATAAGTCCATACATACCCTTTTCATCTCCATGCATCCCATAACTCTGTCTGATGCCATAGATATGTATTAAGGCTAGATGTGTATAAAGGCTAGAGTCTCTAACATCATCACCAGGCGACCATCTTACCACAGGCAACTCGCGCACTCATAGCATTGAGTTTTAATGATGCATGTACTTTTAAATGACCATAACTTGCTCAATGTTCTACCAATTTTCAAACGGTTTGGTTTCTTACAAACATTATTAACGTGGCTATAATTTTGGATGATTTAACATGTTTCATTGTTGTTTTTTTTAGTATAAGTATGCAGTGTCATAGGTACATAATTGACGTTTATAACAAACCAAACCGTTTGGTCATTTAAAAGTACCTGCACCATTAAACTCAATGGTATGAGTGAGCGAGCCCCCTGTGGTAAGATGGCCGCCAAATGCGGACGTTCCACTCAATTGGCCAGCATCTAGCCCTTATACACATCTATGTCTGACGATCCCATACTAGCCTAGCTTAGCACAAAGACAGAACGTTAATGGCTCCAGCTAGCATACTGCTTCCAATAAGAGACAAAATAACGCCAATATTTCCTAGCCATGGGTGCGTCACAAAAATTTACCCATGCACGGAGATGAGGTATGAACAGTGTTGTTTTCGTCAACGATGGCGATAACGAAATGATTTAGTTGACACACCTATTTTTTATGACGCTAACAATGTCAATGACTAGCTAAAAATGTCTCTAAGGTGACGAAAACATGACGAGATGCTTTCGAGTTTTTGTTGATGAGACGAGACGGAACAAAAATGATTATAAGTCTGACGTTCACAATGCATGTCATTTCTGCCTATTTTGCGTGAAATCTGTCTGTTTTTAGCTAAAAAGTATCAGCAATGCTGCCGCTTCCTATCCTTGTTTTGGGTCAACACAGTCTCACTCACGCCCATCACCCGGCTGCCGCCATGCCGCGCACGCACACCAGATTTCAAACAACAACAACACACCTGCGGCTGTGGCGAGTTAGAAGGACCGTAGCGGTCAATACACGGAAACGACGAGATGATTTATGGACATACTTTCAGTATAATCCATCAAACAGAATAAAGGAATGCATATTGGAAGACGACGGCAAATGTGGCCACAACTAGGTGGGAAGAATATCACCAACCTCAAGCGGCACCTGAATGCTCATCACGCTAATATTTTTTAAAGGTAACTAACAAGTCACGCTGTTAACATATCATATACATTCAATTTTACTCCACATTTGGCTTGTGACACATTTCATGGTAAGCTTAAGGTTTTACATGTATTGTCAAACTTAAGCCCATTTCCAATACAGTACTTTTTGTGGTGTATTTAAATAAGGCAAGGCACGCGTTTCTCAACTTTATAAGCGAGGTCTCAGCGTAACACACAAACTCAACAT